>NC_033659.1:1373566-1391588 GCF_001601855.1 Plasmodium reichenowi | reverse complement strand
TACACATTTTCTACATTTGTTATTATTAACAATTTAATTAATTCAAATTAACTTCTGTATATATATTTATAAATTTGTATGTTTCTATCATTTCTCCATATTATATAAATATAAATATATATATATATATATATATTTTTTTTTTTTATGTTTTAATTTTTTCTCATTATAGTTTCCTATTCTTATATATAATAATTAATTAAAAAAAAAAAAAAAAAAAAATTATATATTCAATGGGGAAAGAAAATATAGATAATAAAGGACTTTATGATGGTAGGAATGAAAAGGATGCTTGTGGTGTGGGTGTAGTAGCTGATATTAATGGGAAGTTTTCTAGAAATGTGATACAGAAAGCTTTACAAATATTATTGCGGTTAAGTCATAGAGGTGGTGTACAAGGAAATAATGGAGATGGTGCTGGTATTTTAGTTGGAATACCACATGAATACTTTCAAATGTTAAGTGATACTTGTCAATTACCTTTTTTATTACCAGAAAAAGGAGAATATGCTGTTGCTCAAATATTTTTACCACAGAATGAAGAAAGAAGACTTTTTTTATACCATGAAATTGAGAAGGAAGTATATAATCATGGATTAGTCGTATTAGGATGGAGATCTCCTATACCTGTTCGACGTGATGTTATTAGTTGTAGTGTTAAAAAAAGTGAACCTTTCATTGCTCAAATGTTTGTTTGTAAAAGATCAGTTTTTAAAAATTATGATGATTTCAATATATATCCATTTTCAGATATAAATTTTACAGATGATAGTAATCTGAAATTAAATGAATTACCAGATGATATTGAATTATTATCATTCTTTATAAGAAAAAAATTAGTTAGACATAATGATATGTATTTCTGTAGTTTTTCATCTAGAACTATTGTATATAAAGGACTATTAACACCATCACAAATATATTTATATTTCGAAGATTTATTAAGTGAAAATTTTACATCCTATTTAGCTATGGTACATGTACGTTTTTCAACTAACACATCACCTACATGGTATGCTGCTCATCCTTTTAGAAGAATATGCCACAATGGAGAAATAAATACGATCAGTGTTAATTCTATTTTATTTCAAGAACGTATGGAATCAGCAAAAACTCCTGCATGTTTCAAATCAGTATCCATAAAAGATCTAAGACCAATAAATGAAGAAAATTATATCATATATGATAATGATGATGAAATAATACAAAAAAGAGATACTTTTGAAGATATTATGTTAACACAAAATAGATTGAAAAAAAAGTCTAGAAGAAATTTACTTTTAAAATTGAAGAAGGATTATACTTATAATAGTTCAGCTATTCATTATAATATTAAAAGAGAATATATGAATTCTGATATTAATAGTAATTCAGAATTTTTAAGTAATGTAAATGATGACTCCAAAAGTTCCTCTGATGTAGATAAAATAAGTGAAGAAAATTTAATGAACCATTTGAAAGAAAAAAATAATAAAGCTTTTAGAAAGTCTATGAAAAATCAAATTAAACATGGAGAATCACAAAAAACCAAAGGCGCTATTAGTTATCCATCTGATTCTTCTATATTTGATAATGCAATCGATTTTCTTACTATGACAGGTAGGGAAATTGAACATGCAGTCATGATGTTAATGCCTAGAGCATATCAAAAAGATCCAAATATAAGTCCATTAGAAAAAGCTTTTTATGAATATCATACCTGTATTATGGAACCATGGGATGGACCAGCTTTAATTATATTTACAGATGGATATAAAGTAGGTGCTTCATTAGATAGAAATGGGTTAAGGCCAGCAAGATATAGTATTACTAATTATGGATTGTTTGTTTTATCTAGCGAAACCGGAGTAGTTGATTTATCATATGACAAAATTGTTCATAAGGGTTCGGTTTATCCTGGTAAAGTTGTACTAGTAGATTTTAAGGAAAAAAAATTTTTAAGACATGAAGAAGTATTGAGTAAGTTTTTAAGAGAAAGACCATATAAAAAATGGATAGATCATTATTCTATACATATGGATAATATAATTAGACCAGTAACAAATATGGAGAATATTCGTATGAATGCATATAAGTATGGTGCTATATTGAATAAAGACAATTATTATCATAACAATAATACAAATATAAACAACAGCAACAACAACAATAATAATAATAATAATAATATTAATATTAAAAATAATAGTAGTACTCTTAGTATTAGTAATAATAAAACATGTTTAAATGATATAGATTATTATTATGATGAATCATTAATTAAAAAATTAAAAGCATTTGGATATACATATGATGCTTTTAATATGATCATATCACCAATGGTTAAACATGCAGCTGATGGATTAGGTTCAATGGGGAATGATACAGCCTTTCCATTTTTAAGTTATTTGCATCGTAATTTATTATATTATTTTCAGCAAACATTTGCACAAGTTACCAATCCTGCTATAGATCCTATTAGAGAAGAGAATATTATGTCTCTAATGAGTAATCTAGGAAAAGAAGGAGATTTGTTACAATATAGTCATGTTAATTGTCATCGTATATTTATAAATGGCCCTATATTAAATGAAGCTTTATATAATATGTTACTTCAATTACCTGATTTTCCACATATTATTATTGATATGACGATAGATTTGGATAAATTACAATCCATGATGATTAACGTAAATAGTAATTATTCACCTAATAAAGATGGTGACCCTAGTCAAAGCATTCACAACAATATTGTTAGTAATAGGAATTCTGAAGATCCTTCAAAATTGGATGTGTGTAAAACAAAACAAGCAAAAGAGGAACATACTAAGAAAAAGCATATATCATCTAAATATTTAATTAAATTTATTGATAGCGTTAATTCTAAAGCTGAAAATGCTATAAAAAAAGGATGTCAATTAATCATTTTATCACATAATAATGTTAATGAAAAGAGGGTGCCCATATTTTCTATATTAATTGTAGGTGCATTACATAAATATTTATTAAGTAAAAATTTAAGAACAAAATGTTCATTAATTGTTAAAGCTGGAGACTGTTTTGAGATTCATCATTTGGCTGTTCTTTTATCTTTTGGTGCTGATTGTATTTATCCATATATATTATATGAGAGTTTACAGTTCATTAAATTTGCTGATAATGAAGCAAGGTTAAGTAATAACCAGATGATAAGTAATTATAGACATGCAGCTAATTATGGTATATTAAAAATAATGTCTAAAAATGGAATATCTACATTACCAAGTTATAAAGGTTGTGGTTTAATGCAACCCTTGGGAATATCAGATGAAATATTAAAAAAATGTTTTATAAATGTATGTGATTCAATAATTGGTGGAGTGACTTTTGAATTTGTTGAAAAAGAAATATTAAATATATTTTATCTTGCATATCCAAAGAGAATCTTAACACTGAATTTAAAAGATGCAAATGATGAATTAGATGATTATGGTGAATATCATTTTAGAAATATAGGCAAATCTCAACTACATATGAATCATCCTGAAACTATTAGTTTATTACAAAAAGCTACAAGAAGTGGTAATAAAGATACTTATAAAAAATATTCTGAATTACAGAATGAATTGATTAATCATTGTGAAATTAGAGGACAGTTAGAAATTAATTATAAAAAATGTCCATCATATAATAAAATAAAAAAGAAACATGAACCAATTAATATTCATTTAGTAGAACCAGTAAATAAAATATTATTAAGATTCTGTACCGGGGCTATGTCTTTTGGATCTTTATCAGAAGAAGCACATACTACTGTAGCTACTGCTATGAATAGTATGGGTTTAAAATCAAATACCGGAGAAGGAGGAGAAGCAGAAGAAAGAATAAAAACAGCTAATAATGAAATAAATACAAATTCTGCCGTAAAACAAATTGCTTCAGCTCGATTTGGTGTTACTGCATATAGTTTAGTAAATGCACAAGAATTGCAAATAAAAGTAGCACAAGGATCCAAACCAGGAGAAGGTGGAGAATTACCAGGTTATAAGGTAAGTTCTAAAATAGCTTCTATTCGTAGAAGTACTCCAGGAGTTGGTTTAATATCTCCTCCACCACATCATGATATGTATTCTATTGAAGACGTAGGCCAATTGGTATATGATTTGAAAAATATAAATAAAGAAGCAAAAATATCAGTGAAACTTGTATCGAAGTTAGGTATTGGTGTTATAACATCAGGGGTGGTTAAAGGAAATTGCGAACAAATTTTAATAAGTGGAACATCGGGTGGTACAGGTGCTTCTAAATGGACTTCAATTAAGCATGCAGGTTTACCATGGGAAATTGGTTTAGCAGAAGCTCATCAAACCTTATGTAAATCGAAACTACGAAAAAGAGTTATTTTACAAATTGATGGACAACTAAAAACTGGAAGAGATGTGATTTTAGGAGCATTATTAGGTGCTGAATCATTTAGTTTTTCTACTCAACCATTAATATCATTAGGTTGTATTATGATGAGGAAATGTCATTTGAATATTTGTCCTGTTGGTATATGTACACAAGATCCTGAATTAAGGAAAAAATTTGCTGGAAAACCTGAATACATTGTTAATTTCTTTTTTATGTTAGCTGAGGAAGTTCGAGAATATTTGGCTAGTATGGGATTCCGAAAATTTTCTCAAATTATAGGTAGATCTGATTTGTTAAAAAAAAAAGATCATTTGAAATATGATGAAAAAAGGAAACTCTTGGATTTTTCGAAACTTTTATTTCCTGGATGGAAATATTATGCAGAGGATGAAATGAAAGATGATCAGAATAAAAGATATAAAAATATATCAAATAAAAAAAAGAAATATAATACAAATTCTTTGTACTCTGCTTCAAAGCATAAAAAAAATACCAAAGCTGGTCTACATTCGATTAAAAAAAAAATGAAGAATAAAAAACACGTCTTAATAAATGAAAGTTTTAATACTATTAAAAACTATAAAATTAATTCGAAAGAAGCGCATACTATAGAAAGGGTTAATGGACAAAATGAATATTTCATAAATGTAGAATGTGATGAAGCAGATGCGGAAAATGAAAGTGATCAGAACGACAATAATGAGCAAGAACAAACGGATAAGAGTGATGTAGAGGAAAATATAGATAATGATGAAAATGAAGATATGGATCAAATTGATGACATAGATGAAGAAAACGACGAATATTATAATAATGATAATGATGATAGTGATGATAGTGATGATAGTGATGATAGTGATGGTAATGATGATAGTGATGATAGTGATGATAATGATGTTAATGATGGTAATGATGATAGTGATGATAATGATGATTATGATGATTATGAAGATGAGGTAGATGATTATGATGATGTAGATGATGTACATAATGCATATAATGCAGATGATGTAGATAATGTAAATTGTGGAAACGATAATCATACTAACCATAATTATGATGATAATAATAATGTTAAAGATGAATATCCAAATAATAATGACAAGAAAGGACAAAAGAGTAAAGAGAAGAAAAAAAAAAAAAAAAAAAGTATGAATAGGAACATAATATATAAATATCAATATAAAGAAAAGGGTTCTTATAATATAAATAAGAACAACCATAATAATAATATTAATAAAAAGAATACTAAGAAAATAAAGAAAAAAATTCATTTAAAAAAGAAAAAAGTAAAACCAATTCCTATATTTTGTTGTGAAACTCAAAATCATAAATTATCTGATGTAATTGATAGAGAATTAATCAGGAGATCAAAAATTGCCTTATTAAATTGTACACCTGTAAATATTAAAATGCCTATTAAAAATACAGATAGAGCGGTTGGTGCCATGTTAAGTTATCATATAATACAAAAATATGGAGAAGAAGGATTACCAATTGATACCATAAATGTGAAATTTCGAGGTACAGGTGGATTGTCATTTGGTGTATTTTTAACGAATGGAGTAAATTTTGAATTAGAAGGAGATGCAAATGATTTTGTAGGTAAAGGTTTATCAGGTGGTATAATATCAGTACATTTTCCAAAAAACGCTTTATTTATAAACGAATGTCAAAAAAATGTTATAGCTGGAAATTCTGTTCTATATGGAGCTACAAAAGGAAGAGCATTTTTTGCTGGAAGAGCAGGTGAAAGATTTGCTGTTCGAAATTCAGGAGCAATTGCTGTTGTAGAAGGTGTTGGTAGTCATGGTTGTGAATATATGACAAAAGGTATAGTAGTAGTGTTAGGTGAAATTGGTTGTAATTTTGCTGCTGGAATGAGTGGAGGTATAGCATATGTATTAGATATAAATGAGAAAAATGTAAATCATCAAATGGTTGATTTGAAAGTTTGTAAGACTATGGATGAAAAAATGACTTTAGAAAAATTATTACATGAACATTATGAAAGAACTAATTCATATACTGCGAAAATGTTATTACAAAATTTTGATGAAAATTTACAACGTTTTACTAAAATTATACCTAGAGATATTAAAAGAGTTTTAACCGAAGCTTGTATTGAATTTGTTAAAACAGGTAATGAAGAAGCAGCTGCTATTTTAGATGATTGGGCTTCCTTATTAAAAAGTGTAGATCAACCAGAACATATGTATAAAAAAGCTATGCAATTCTTTACAACTATTACTGATGATATATCAGGATTATCCAAATCTTTAGCATTAAGAAGTGTAGATGGATTAATTATTTATGATATATTACAAGAACAACATAGTCGAAATTTATTAAGTATAAAAAATTCGTCCAATGATTTTAATAGTTTAAATAATGAAGAACAAAATATTAAGAAAAAAAAATTTTTCGATTTTGAAAGATTTATACATAATCTAGAACTCTGCAGAAGTAATAATAGAAAATGGAGACGATTCTCTGAAATTCCTTTCAAATGTAATGCCTTTTCAGATTTTAAAAATACCTTTCCTGAAAAATTAGATGATAAATCAAAAGAAATGATAAAAAAATATATTCTTAATGAACAATATTTATTAGATTTACATTTGAAATCATTAAATTCAAATAAGTTTATTGAAAAATTGATTATTAGAGAAACAGATGATTATATTCATATGGATCAAAAACAACTAAGTCCAAATATCTACACCTTAAAAAAATATTTATATCCAACGGATAATTATGATGTTTCTAATATTTCGAATTCTATGAAAGCCTATAATAAAATTAATGGGGTACACTTAATGAACAAGCAAAATGAAAATAATGAATATGTAGAAGTGTCTAATTCATGTGATTTTTCGGGGTATAAATTGGGTGCAAGAGGAAAAACAGCTAATATGGTAAATATTCAAAAGGATGAAAATGACATACGTATTGCAAATAATACGAAAAATATAAGTAATACAAATGATATGAATAATATGAACAATGTAAACAGTGTAAACAATGTAAACAGTGTAAACAATGTAAACAATGTGAACAATATGAACAATATGAACAATATGAACAATATGAACAATATGAACAATATGAACAATACCATTAGTAACATACATATAAATAAAGATGATAATAATGATATTAATGGTGATGATACAAACAACACTGTCATTTCTGAAGTTACCAATACTACGTATGTTAACAAATCATCAAATTATTCACAATCTCAATATGCTAAAACAAGTGGTGATGGTAAAATAAAGAAATATAGTGTAGACACCGAAATTAGTGATATGACTAGGGTTTCATCAGATTATGGAAATGCTTCAAGCATCAGTTCTACGAAACCTTTTTTAGTTGCTAATCCAAATAAAGTTACAGGATTTAAAGAATATGAAAGATTATCTCATCCACTTAAAGATATTAGTAGTAGAGTATTAGATTATTCCGAAATTATCGTACCTATAAACGTTAAAAGTAAACTACATAATCAATTATTAAAAACACAAGCTTCTAGATGTGTTGATTGTGGTACCCCAACTTGTCATTATCCTAATTCGAGTGGTGGTGGCTGTCCCTTAGGTAATAGAATTTTTGATTGGAACAATTTAGTATATGAAAATGAATGGAAGAAAGCACTAGAACGTTTATTAGATACCAATAATTTTCCAGAAATTACCGGTCGTGTTTGTCCAGCACCTTGTGAAGATGCATGTGTTTTAAGTATAAATGAGAAGGCTGTATCAATAAAATTTATTGAATTATCTATTATTGAATATGGATTCATTAAAAAATGGATACAACCAATGATACCAATTAGTCGTACTGGAAAAAAGGTGGCAATTGTGGGTTCAGGACCAGCGGGATTAACTGCAGCACAACAATTAAACAAGGCTGGGCATGAAGTAACTGTTTTTGAAAAGGATGAATATTTTGGAGGATTATTAATGAATGGAATACCAAATGTACGTTTAGATAAAAAAATTTTAGAGAGAAGATTAATATTAATGAAAAAAGAAGGAATTTTAATGAAAAATAATGTAAATGTAGGTGTAGATATAACATTATCTGATTTAGTAAAAGAATATGATGCTATACTTTTAGCTACTGGTTATAAAATTCCTAGAAAGTTAGATATTCCAGGTGCTAATTTAAATAATATTTATTTTGCTATGGATTTCTTAACATCATGTCAAATATCATTAACAAAATCAGATATGACAGACGATAATTATATAGATGTATCTGAAAAACATGTTATCATATTAGGTGGAGGAAAAACAGCAGTAGATTGCATCAGTTTAGCTATTCGTATGGGTGCGTCCAGTGTGTTACAATTTACACGACAAGAAATTCTTCCTATGAATACATCAGAATATTGGTGGCCAGGATTAAAAAATATTTTCAAAGTTGAATATTCACATGAGGAAGCTATCATTATACAAGGTAGAGATCCAAGAGAATTTTGTGTGAGGAGTTTGGAATTCATCCCATCTAATAAAGACCCTAAAAGAGTTTCTGGAATTAGAGCTATAAGAGTAAAATTAAAAAAAAACTCAAAAAGTGAAATGAAACAAAATAATAAAATGTTATATAATAATTATATGGATAATCATCGTAATAATTCATCCAAAATAGATTTAAAGAAACATCTATCTAAAACAAATAAATTAAAAAGTATTAAAAGTATTTCAAAAGGACCAACTCAAGAAACAACAACAGCAAGTTCTTATTCTTCTTCTTCTCCTGCAGAAAATGATATTATTCAGAATTACCAAATAATAAAGGATCATAATGAATATTTTGATATACCATTTACTGAAAGAATTTATAAAGCTGATGTAGTCATTTTAGCATTGGGATTTTCAAAAACAGATGATTCCATATGGGAAAATGATAATATAAAAATTGAACTTAATAATTATAATTGCATAAAAACAAACAATAGAATTTATCAAACTAATCATAAAAATATATTTGCATGTGGAGATTGTAGAATAGGACCTAGTACAGTAGTACAAGCAATTGCAGAAGGAAGAGATGTAGCTTCTAAAATAGATGAATATTTAACTAATTCGGTATCTATACTTCCTCCATGTAATACTTATTATTATTATCCTAAGAATTATAAGAATGTTCCCTTTGGTTCTTCTAACTGGGGATAATATAATCAACATTAAACATAAACATAAACACAAACATAAATATAAATAAATATATATATATATATATATATATATATATATATTTATTTATTTATTTATTCATTCATCTATGTAAAATATCTTATATAATTTATATTGAATAATTCAAACAATTTTTTTACCTTATAAATTCCAAAAAGGGAAAATCTTTTTTGAACATATATGCATATAACCAAAAACGTGTAAACCTATATACATATATTACTTTTCATTTTTATATACTTATTAATGTGTTATATTATTAACTTTGTAATACTTATTTTATAATTCAATCAACATATACAAAAAAACAAAAAAAAAATTAAAGTACAATATTTATTATATGACTAAAATTTCATGCTACCATTTATTTTGTAGAAAAATAAAATAAAATAAATAAATAAAAATATATATATTTTCAATTAATTTCTTGTAAAAATATAAACACATATATGATTTTGTTGTTCATAATTCGGTAAAAAGAAAATAATTTATACAAAATTTTGCTTTCTTATAAGTTAAATATTCTTTTATAATTTTTATATTATAACTATCTATATATGTATAATAACAATGTATTTGAAAAATGTTGATATATAATTAACTCATGTATAATAATAGTTACGAAAAAATAAAATGAAAACAAATTAAAATTAAATAAAAATAAACAAAAAGAAGAAGAAAACAACTACTTTATCTTCCTTTTTTTTCTTTTTTTAAATATAATTTAATGGATAAATTAAGAAAATAGAAATATAATTAACACAATATGGAAATTAAAAGAAAAATAAATAAATATATATATATATATATATATATATATGTATATAATTTTTTTTCTTGTTGTATTTAGAAAGAATAGAACAATTTCTATATAAATCATAATTCCAAATATGATCTCCACATTTATGATAATTCATACACACATATTTCTTATTTTACTAGGGTTCTATTTAAATATATATTTCTTTTTGATATATTTGTTTCTTTATTTTTTATATGAGGTAACCCTAAACTGTCTTTTGTACTCATAGATGACAAGTTGGTATATCCTTTTTTATTTATTTTTTTCTTTAAGTTAGATACTTGAGATTGAAATCTATTTTCATGTTCATTTAATAATTCTTGGATGATCAATTTTTTTTTGTTATTGTATTTTATTGGGTCTACATTTTCTATTAAGAAGGATCCATCTTCTTGAGGAATAATCATTTGAGGATAATTGGACTTTGTATATTTATAAATATTTTTACACTCTTGTTTAATTATTTTTTCTTGGTCTTCTCTGATATTTGTAATTTCATCATTTAATTTATCAATATAGCTATTTCTTGATTCAGATTTTTTCTTTTTTTCTTCTTTATCTTTTTCGTTGCTTAATATATTATTTTGTAATTGATTAACTAGAATATCATCTTTAGTATTTGATTCGTGAGTAGACGCATATATATTTGAATTGTTCTTATTCGATATATTATATGGATGGTTTTTATTTTGGTTAAATGTTTTCATATATCTATTAAGATTATTTGTTATATTATCATTAGTATTCATGTTATAATTATTATTATCTTTTTTTATTATGTCATTTAGTGATACTGATGGTTCTTCCAAGGGATTTTCATTATATCCTATATTTCCATTTTTTTTCATTACTTCATCATTCTGAAAATATAAATATATAAATATATATAATTATTTGATAATCAAAATAATTATATTATATATTTCTTTAATATGTTATAAAAAAAAAAATAAACATTATTATATATTTTATTTATTTATCAACATATCATATATATACCTCATTTTTCTTTTTCCTTTTTATATATTTTTTCCATTCCATTTCTGTTATCCCAATTTTTTCTGCAACATTAGCACATAATATATCTTCAGGATTTAATATTTTATAATTCCCTATCCACATTTTAGCTTTTCTTTTGTTAGGATAATAAACAAAAGTTCCTTGCACAGATGTCCCATCAACTAGAAAAAAAAAATATATATATATATATATATATATATTTATATACATAATATTTTCATACATAATGCTATCTTATATAATTTTATACAAATATAGGAATAAATATTCTTTTAACATTATATACTTTTTTTTTTCAAATTTTTCTTTTTAGATGATATATTTACTTGTGTTGTTATTATTTAATGCTTCAGTCATCATTTTATGAGGAAAATCCGGGTCTTCCAACATTTCAGGATCTCCCTAAGTATGGAAAACATTATATATATATATATATATATATATATATATATATATGTATATATATTTATGTATTTACCCCTGTTTATATTTAAATTAATACATTTATTTCTTAATTTTTTTTTTTTTTTTTGTTTATATTTATTTAATATTCTATGTCTATACCTCATATATAGTTCGGTAGTCCCCTATTTTTGTACTTAACTCATGTAACATGAGCGGCTTTTTTTTTTGTTCGCTTGTTATGTTTCCCATGTTATAAATTCCCTACAGGAAATATCTCTATATTATATTAAATCTTACTTAAAAATATATAATAAATATATTTTTTTATTTGAACAAAATTTAAAAGACACAAACAAACATATATTATAAATATAAAATATTTTCCTTATGTGTAAAGTATAATGTTATAATATAAATTTTTTTGTTTAATTTTACAATAGAGTAACATTACAATTAAAGTAACAAAAAAGAAAAAATAAAAAAGAAAAGAAGAAAGAAAACAATAAAATCAGACAAAAAAAAAAAAAAAAGAAAAAAAGAAATAAAAATAATAAAATGAATGTGTAATTCAAGAATATCTATATATTTTTCCACAAAATCATGACCATATCAAAAATATATAAAATTAAAGCCCTCAATAATATATATAAATAAATAAATAAATATATATATATATATATATATATATATATATAAGTTCTCTTATATATTAAATGTATTTTATTTTGTCTATATGTTAAATGATCATCTACTTATATACATAAAAAGAGCTATACAACCTTCTTATATAATGTTGATAGTGTTTTTATGCCTTGAAGTAATTTATCATTTTGTGAACTTACTTCAAACACTTATTTGTGTGCAGAACATATTTATATAATTTTACCATTTCAAATATATGTATAATACATCATATTATCCTCATTTCCAAATTGTTATTTTTCATATAAAGATTAATAAATAAAAACCTTTTTAACTTTATTATTATATGATCATACTGTGCATGTTAATGCAAATTTTATGTGTGTGCGGTTTTATGAGATTAAGATAAGATCCAAAGTGTATAGATTTATATATAATCATTCAATATAAAAAATACATATATATATATACATATATATGTATGTATTTTTATATCCACTGTACTGATTTCTTTTTTATATTTAATAATATCTACTAAAAACACCATATATAATAAAAAAAAATGTATACAGTTACATAAGTATTAAAAAGAAGACATTTTTAACATTACCTGTACAATACATGTAATATTCAACCTTTTTTTTTTTTTTTTTTTTTTAAATGTTACAATTTTTCCTGCACCGTTCATAATTTTTTTATTCTTATATAAAACAAAAAAAAAATTGAACAATATTAATATTGTGTCTTATATTAATAGATGATTCTTGTATATGCTTATTTTATTTAAGGTATGAATAATAGAAAAAAAAAAAAAATAGAGTATGACAGAATAATTTTATTGTTGAATTGTCATCTTAACGATAGAATGATTTATAAATTTAAATAATAAGAATTTATGTATATATCAAAAGTTCATATGAAAACAACAATTTTTTTCAACAAAACATGATTCTTTATTTATTTCTTTCTTCTTAAGTATCTTTCTCAATTTAAAATGAATTTTATAAGAAACTCCTTTTGTTATAAAGAAAATTATATATACACATAAATTATATATATATATATATATATATATATATATATATTATATATATTTTTACATATTGTACATAATATAAAACTTACATTATATGTGGTTTATATATTTTTTAACATAAATAACTTACCTATGTGTAATTCTAAACTTATTATACTTTAATATAGCCATTTGCATGTAAATATAAAAATAAATTCTATTTATTTGATCATATTTTTAAAAATTAAAAAGGAACACAATTATGTTTTTTTACACTCTTATTTTATACAAATGAATAAAAATATATAATATATATGTATATTTATTATAATTCAAAAAGAGACATGTGTTCTAAAATTTACAATTAGTAAAATATTTCCCCTATGTTATTTATACGTCTTTTTTTTTTTTTTTTTTATATTAATATATTTCTTATTCGTTATCTTTCCGTTAAGTTTTTTTTTAAGGGATAAATATATTTGTGACTCTCCTATGGTTTGTTATATTTCATATACGTTTTTATAATTAATTTCTTAATTAACTTTTTATTATAAATATATATATTTATACAAGTACATGCTTTTATATGTATACAATACAATTTATTCATATATATATTATATATATATATATATATATATAAGATTCGTACCTCCTAATGTTCACATGAATATATATAATATACATATATATTTTTTTTAAGATGTATGGCAAAATTCATAATGATATTATATAAAAAATAAAAAGGCATCATATAAATAATGACTTTAAAAAAAAAAAAAAAGCAAAAAAGATATTAACTAAATAATTATTTTTTATAACAAATAATATAATAGCATATTATATATATATATATATATATATATTTCCTGTTTTATAATATAAAGGAGAAAATATATTAAAATGAATGATGATAAAAATGTGTTTTTATTTCACCTGTTTTGCTCAAGCTTAAGTGAAATAAATGAAAAAACGGATGGCAAAGTTACTATTAAAAATTATTTCTTTATAAAATTACCAAGTATATCAGAACCTTCAAAAACTGTACTTTATCATTATAATGAGGAAACAAATGAATTATTTTTATTAGAAAGAAATTATTATAATCCCAAAATTGAAACAATACGTTATGAAAGTGAAAAAATTAATAAGAATTATATATCATTATTTCTAAATAATTATACTATAGAAAATGATTGTGGATATTACTGCTATCCAATAGATGCCCTATTTGTATTTATATCAATAATATATAATAATTATACACATAATACTTATACAAGCATAGAAGATTATTTAATATTTATTATAAAAGATAATATAAAATTGAGAAAAGATGTAACAAAAAATTTGTTATTAATTTTAAAAAATAATGTAAATAATATAAAGGAAAGATTGAAATATGTATGTGATGAATTACATGAAAATAATATTTATTATTACAAACCTAACATTAACAAAGTACGTAAATTTTATAATTTAAAGTGTATTATCTTATTCAATTATATAATAGAAAATAAAATTGTATTCCCAGACTATTCCCAATGTATAGAACAAGATCTATTAGACAAATATAAATCATATCAAAATAATAATAATAATAATAATAATCATATTTCTAGTACAAATTTTATCTATACATTAATGAAAGAAAATAAACGACAAATACATAAATATAATGAATACAAAAAATATGTAGATAATTATTTAATAGAATTTAATAAGAAACATTATAAATTCAATGCACATAATTTAAGAACATTCGTTTGGCAAATTATCAAAGGATTTATATGCATATCCCTTTGCGAACAAATTACACCTCAAGATATATCTGATAAATTAAAAAAAATGAAAGAAGAAGAAACTAATAAAAAAATAATACAACAAAATGAAACATTCGCAAAAGGTAAAAAACATCCTTTACAACAAACCCCAAGAAATCAACTCATGATAGATTCATTTTTTAAAAAGAAAGTCAAGCTGAAATGATACTGAATAAATAAATAATTATAAATATATATATATATATATATATATATATATATATATATATATATGTGTAGCTGCAAATGGACTAAACATATAATTATAATAGTTATATATTGTAATATATGAGGAAACAAAAAAAATAAAATTTTGTATATTCTTTTTAATAATTTGTTTCATAAATAAAAAAATGTATAAAAATATAAATTCCAATTTTTTTTTTTTTTTTTTTTTTTTTTTAATTCTTGAATTTTTTAATCTTTATAATAAAACTATTTATGAATGAAATATCATATCATACTAAGTTAAAAAAAAATATAAAAAAATTCTTAAATTTTTAATTAATTTTTATATAGAAAAATGAATATATAAATATATATTAAAAATATATATATATATATATATATATATATATATATATATTTGTATATATTCAAATATATTGACAAAATAGGAATAGTGGAATATTAAAAATTAATACTTTATAAGAAAAAAAAAAAATAGAAATATATTTCAAATGAAAATAGAACAATAAAAAATTAAATATATATAAAAAAGCATATTTAAAAATATTATATATATATATATATATTTGCGTGTGAACATAAATATATATTAATGTAATTATTCTCACGTGATTATTTAAACGTCTTTTTTATCAAATGTAGGAGGGTTGATAAAATACAGAAACCTCCAAATTGATGGACAAGAGCTACGTGGATAGGTACATGATGAACCAAGACATGTATACCTGTTATCAATTGAGTGGTTGTAATAAGTGGTAATAAGGAAAAGAGTCTTTTTGTCTTTTTACTTAAAGCTAATGATTTGGAATAGTAATATAATAAGAAACTGTTTAAAACAATTAAATAGCCAAGCATTCGATGATTAAATTGTACTATTGCAGTATTTTCAAATAATTGAGAATATTTTTTCTTTTTACTTTTAATAAAATTCATAACATCATCAGGAACAAATTTATCTATCATTTTTGGCCATGTATTATATGCATATCCTGCATCATTACCAGCAACAAATCCACCATACATAATATTAGATAAAACCAAAAGTGTAAAAGCAAGTATTCCAAATTTCATATTTTTTGTTACATTTCTTTTTTCATACATTTCATGCATTAATTCATTTCTTAAAAATTCTGGCCAAGTAGGTATTTGACTTTTTGCAAAAAGTTTTCTCATTTTTCCTAGTTCAATTAATGTTAAAGAATTAAGAAAAATATAACTATACATTGCTGATGCACAAAAAAGATGAAAAACCAATCTATATGGAGACACTCTTGGTGTTTTATTTTCTGTTGTAGGTTTATCAAATCCACTTTTTACCATCCACCAACCTACTACACCTTGAAATCCACCTAATAGGAATACAAATGATAACTTTTTTATCATATTTTTTTTTAAAGCATTTTTATATAAAAAAAAACTAGCACCACTTAAAAAAAATAGACCAATAGCACGTCCAAATGTTCTATGTAACCATTCATTAAAAAATATTTTCTTATATTCATCTAATGTCATATTATAATGTACCTCCTTATATTCAGGTGTATTTTTATATTTATCAAATTCTTTAATCCATGCTTCTTCATTTCTTGGGTATTTTATACCACGAAATTTCCAATGAGTTATCGATAAACCACTCTCTGTTAATCTTGTATATCCACCTATACTTATCATCCCTAATATTAATAAACTACATGTACTTAACCACATACCAACCTTTAATTCATATCCCTCTTTAACATAGTTCATACATTTTTCTGCCTTCTTTATAACATAAGATTCTTCCGATCTACTTAATTTGTTAAAGGTATTGAACCTTCTTTTATCTATATAGATTAACCTTTTCTTATACCCATGCTTTAATATATTACCTACAAATATATTAGGAAAAATCTTATTAAATCCCATAACAAAGAGGATTTTAACAATACACCCCAAGAAAAAATAAATAAAATGAATAATAAAATGTGTAAGAATATATATAAGAATATATACATATATTATATATAAATAGTTATATATTACATACAATTGGTGTGTACATATATATATATATATATATATATATATATATATATATATTTATACATATATTTTTTTTTTTTTTACAGAAAATTTTATCAATAATACTACTCCTTTTCAATATAACAATGTAAATACTTCTTTACTAGAAAAATATACTTTCAAAAAAAAAAAAAAAAAAAAGTTAATACTAGAAATACACATTTAGAAAATCTACAATTTTAAAATATTTATCATATCATTAAGCAAATAAATGTATCATATAATTAAATATTACATATTGACTTATTTTTATTTCTTTATTTTATTTTTTTATCGTTTTGTGTTTTTTTTTAATTTTTTATACATGTGTACTTTTTTTTATTGTATTCAACCGATACCATAGTATTTATGAACACCATATGTTATATATTTTAAATTATAAAACATTTCTTCATTTCCCCCCAAAAAAAAAAAAAAAAAAAAATTTTATATTTATAATACATAAATATATATATATATATATATATATTTAAAACAGTTTATATAATTG
>NC_033659.1:1364178-1373466 GCF_001601855.1 Plasmodium reichenowi | reverse complement strand
TACTACTACTACTACTAATAATAATAATAATAATATATATATTTATAATTAATATATTTCGTTAAATATATAAAATATCATTTGTGATTGTAAACATAAACATATTTTTACAAATTATAAATTATATCATTGAAAATATGATAAAGTAAATACTCCTATCAACCAGATATCACATATATTATTTTGGAGATCAAAGTTAAAGATTTCTATATTTGCTTTTCTCACATTTTGTAACCTACTAGGATATGTATATATTTTTTGAATTCTCTAATTTGTATATATTATTCAATGTTTTTATCTTAATATTTTGTTTAATCTAAAAAGTAAAAAAGTACAATAATAGAAATGCATATAATCAAACATAAATGTAAATAAGTAATGTATATTTATGTTTTATAATATTTTACCTCATCATTACAATTTTGTAAACAATTCAAAAATTCTTTATTATATGAACATTTCCCATTGTCTAATACACCATAAACCATATTTTCCTTTATACAAGATGTTAAATATTTATTATCATTTTTTATTATGTAATCTTTTATATAATCCAACTCTTTTGGGAAATCAACAAAATTATCGTGAAACATATTATCCTGCGCTATTAAATTGGGGCGTTTATAATTTTTTTTATTTTTAGCTGTATAAAAATATTAAAAAGAATAAACAAATAAATAAATGAATAAAATAGTATATGATATGTAAAATAAAAATAAAACGAATACGAATTTTATATTTTACATTTAATAAGAGTTCTTGCGTGTTTTAATGCCATATCCTTATAATCAAATTTTAAGGTAAACATGGAATTATTCTTTAAGAAAGAACGGTTCAACTTGAGTAGATGGATTGGATAACAATGATAAGTTCCCTAAAAATAATAAAATATACTCATACATACATACATATATATATATATATATATATATATATATATATATATATATATATATATATATTATTAATCAAATGCGAGTTAATAACACAAATATATATAAACATTTCATTTATTTTCTTTATTTTATTGTTATCCTTTTAAGTATTTTATTTTCCCTTACATTTTCCAATAAAATGTAGACATAATTTTCACCAATAAATTTTAGAAACTTTCCTTTTCCTTCAGGTGCTATAACTTCACAGATATCATCCAGTATTTCTGATATTGCATTGTCTTGTTTATTTAATAAATTCGTTTTTTTTTTTCTTTGATTATAATAAGATTTAACAGGTTTTTCAGTCCTCCTTTCTTCCAGCTCCTCTAATGAACTTTCGTCCCTACCATAACATTTAACTTTAGGTATATCATCAACACGTTTTGAACTTTCCAAAACGATATCATTTAAATGGTTAGAAATATTTTTCTCCTTATGAAATACCTTTGAGTTCTGTAATTTTTCTAAATTCTCACACCCTCTTAATTTCGAAGAAACACCATAATCATAAATTGTTCCAAACTTTTTTTCATTTCGAGCAGGGTGTTTATTGAATACTATCCCGTGATCTTCATCACAATATTTTATTACAGCATTAACCATATCATGCTTACCACACAACTTTAAATAGTTTACAAGAACATCCTTTTTATTTATAATTTCCATAACGACAAAAATATATAATATATGATATATATAGTGTTTTCTCTGTTGTTGTTGTAAAATATGTCTATTTATAAATTCTTTTTAGTACCAATAAACATTGATGACTGAAAAAAATAGGATTTTATTTATGTACAAATAAAATAAAATCATAAAATAATGAACTTAAATAGAACCAAAAAAATTTTCCAGAAAAAAAAAAAAAAAACCAAAAGAAAACAAAAAATTACATATATATATATATATATATATATATATATATATATATTATCATTAAAATATACATACAAGACAATATTATATGAAATTCCAAATTTGTGGAAATTTTCTTAATTAAAATGATACATTTCTTTTTTAAAAAAAAAAATAATAAATAAATAAAATAATATTAGCTATTTTTTTTATAGCTATTTACATAGCAATTTTACATGACCGGTTCATAAAAAAAAAAAAAAAAAATAATAAAATAAAAATGTGCAAATATGCACATAATTTTTAAGAAAGATAAAGCTAGTTGTTTAAATATTTATTATAATCTTATTAACATTTAAAATGTTTATGATTTAAATTCCATATTATATATGGAGAGAAAAAAACACAAATTAATAATACATATATATATATATATATATATATATATATATATACATGTATATGTACAATATGTTCATAATTTAATAAAAACATGTAGTTTATTTATTTATATTATTAAATTACATTTCATTATATAATCTTTAAAAGGTCTCCTAATTAAATTTATAAATTTTTAATAAATTAATCAAATACCCATTATATATATATATATATATATATATATATATATATATATATATATATATGCATATATTTTTTTTTTTCTTAATTTTGTTTAAAGGATTAAAAAAAAAAAAAAAAAGAAAAGAAAAGAAAAGAAAATATATATATTTACATATTAAGCTTCAATAAAATTTGAAATATTTTGTAACCATGACATATATTCTCTTTGTTCCTTGTCTATACTGCAGGAATCAATGAAATCACATAATTCTGAATCTACTCCTAAATTAGCTAACCATTCATCAAGAGATGTTTGTAGAGAATCATCTAAGTCTTCAAATTCGGGTCCATTATAAGCTGATACAGAATTTTTTCCTTCTTCATTCTTATAGTATTTTACATTTCCTATCATATATCTAAATTTTTCATCATTTTGTAAAGTTGTACAATAAAATGTTATACCTCCGTTTTGATTTGGTTTTTCAACAGTTACAGAAAAATCTGTCATTTCGGCTTGAGCTTCATTTTCTCCTTCTGCTTGAAATGGAGAAACAAGTTGAAAGTCAATAATAATTTTCATTCCATCAACATTTTTGGTTAATACCATATTTACATCTCCTTCTTGTTCTTCAAATTTCCATCCTGAAGTTTGTAGAAACCTCTTTATATTATCTGGAGCTTCATAATTGGACTTTTCATGTTGTACTTCAGCTTTTACAACTTCCGATAATTTTTGTGCTTCACTTGAAGAAAAGCTCCTCTTGTTAATTGTGTTGAAATTTTTGTCAACTCTCTGTACACATTTTCCATACTTTGTAAAGTTAGAAACCTTTCTACTATTTAAATTAGCTACCTTATTAAAGGAATTGTTCAAATACTTGGTAAAAATTTTACCCTTGGAAGAATTTAAAGTGTTTCTTAAAAGAGAATTCATTTTTTCTTTATTTTACACAAAGTAGGATTTAAGTAAAATTAAATTATCTCTCTCTCTCTCTCTATATATATATATATATATATATATTCAAATGTGTTATTGTATTTTTTAAAAAATATTTTTTTATTTTAAATCGTGTTATACAATTATATATATATATATATATATATATATATATATATAATGTGAAAATAAAATAAATTAGTATAAATATATATATTATATAGTTTTAGAGTCCAAAAATTATTAAATATAATATCTTCAATATAAATGTAAGAATTTATAAATATTTATATAAAATATATTTATTTACTTATATATATATTTATTTATTTATATTACAGTGTAATGTTGAACTATGTAATAAAATTTTAAATGTGTTCACAATGAACTTTTTCTTTATAAAGAAAAATGTTATTATATAACATAAAATATATATTATTTTGAATAGCAAATTTTTTTTTCTTCTATTTTATTAAAAAAATATTTCATATATATTTTATGCATAATAATGAAAATATAAATGTATATTATATATATCATATAAAGATAAATATATTGTAGTACAGGAGCATAAATATATACTTATATTATTTCTTAATTAATATTATATAAAATAATGTATTATATATATATATATTGCATATATCCTACAATGTTTATTTTTTATATGTTATAATTTTCAGCCTTTAAATTATTATTACATAAATATGTTAAATTGATGGCGAAAATAAATAAATGCTTCTACATTTAAAAATAACAGTTTTTTTCATAACTTTTGGTTTATTTAATTAAAAATGTTACATAAGAAATGAGAGAAAATACTATTATTTATAATATTTAATTTATTTAATATTTATTATAATTATTAAAAGATATGTATTAACCACAAAAAAAGTACAGTTATAATAATATATATGTGTTATGATTAAGATAAGGACGTATTTTATTTTATATACACTTATATATATATATATATATATATATATATAAACATATACATATATATAATATATATTATATAAGGTGTATATATTTATATATAGGTAAAATTATTATACCCACAGGAATTTAATATAAATATTTTGATCATAATATTTAATTTACGCCATATTATTATGAGTGACATCAGAAATTATATATTATATTATAAATATTGTAAATAATATATATATATATATATATAATATATAGATATATTATATTATATGATCTATAGTTAAATTGTAAATGAATCAAAATAATATAAATATTTATATGTGAAAAAAAAAAAAAAAAAAATAAATAAATAAGGATATTTTTTTTATATATATAATGTTGAAGTTTTATCTATTTATATCATACTAATTTTAATGAGGAAATGTAAATTATGTTATATTTTATTTGTGAAAACTTTTTTTTTTTTTTTTTTTTTTTATAAAATATAAAAAAAGAGTTATGATTATAAAGTTAAAAATATGTATATATATATATATATATATATATAAATTTATTTATTTATTTAATAACAAAATGTTATTTATATAATATAATATTATAACATTTTTTTAAAGAATAAAAAGGTGTATACCGTTTGTTATATAATATATATTTTTTTTCAATTAAATAATTAATGAGTATATAATACCTATGTTTACATATATTTTATTTTTTTGCTTAAAATGTGAAAAAATAGAAGGAAAATTGTAGTTGAAAGAAAAGGCATTTATTGTATTATATAATGTTTATATGATTAATTTTCTTTATATTTCAAACAATACTTTTATATGTGTACTTTTTTTTTTTTTTATATAGAAATATACATAAGTGTAACATTTCCAAAATGATCATTTTAGAAAATATGAGCTTTGGTACGCATTTTACAAAAACTGAAATTTATATAAATAAATAAATAAATAAAAAAAAAAAAAATAAAAAAAAAGAGAAAAGGGAAAAATATATATATATATATAGATCTTGATATATAGAAATTTATATTTTAAGATCACCATTTTTCCCTCCCCCTACTTTTTTTTTCTTTTTTTGTGTAGAATTAAAATTTTGATTAGGCTTACTCAGTATTATAGTTATATGCATTATAATATATTAATATATAAGAAAAAGTGAACAAAGATAATTCCATACCGTATATAATTCATAAGAGTAACATAATTGAAGATATATATATATATATATATATATATATATATATATATATATATATATATATATTTATATATGTTTATACGTATAATTATATAATTATATATTTATATATGTTATAATAAAAAATATAAGTACAGTATTGAAACTACTTATATATTTTTTTTTAAGACAGTTATATTTATTGATATGTTTTAAAAAAAAAAAAAAAAAAATATGCTACAAGAAAGAGATTTAGCAAGAGAACCATGCCCCGATAGAATAATTGAAGACATGGGTGGGGCATTTGGTATGGGTTGTATAGGTGGTTATATTTGGCATTTTTTGAAAGGTGCTCGAAATAGTCCGAAGGGTGATGTATTAAGTGGTGCTTTATATAGTAGTCGTATGAGAGCTCCTATATTGGGTGGGAATTTTGCTGTATGGGGAGGAACATTTAGTTGTTTTGATTGTGCTTTTCAATATATGAGAAAAAAAGAAGATCATTGGAATGCTATAGGAAGTGGATTTTGTACAGGAGGTGTTTTAGCAATGAGAGGAGGATGGAGATCAGCTTCAAGAAATGCTATTGTAGGTGGTGTATTATTAGCTATAATAGAAATTGTTTCGATTGTTCTAACACGTAAAACTACTCCAACACCTAGACAACAATTTCAACAACAAATGGAATTAGAAAAAAGAATGGCAACAAAAAATAATAGATAATAAAATATTAGACAATATATAATGGACAATATATAACAATGTGAATTTTTTTTTTTTTTTTTTAATTAAGTTTTTAATTTTAGCCCATCAATAATTATGATTATATTATTATATATATATATATATATATATATATATGTATGTATGGAATGTTTTTCCCATATTAATATTTCCCTCATACATATACAAAAAAAATGAAATAAAATGAATAAATAAATATATTAAGGTAAGAAATATACATTTTTATGTGTATATAAAAGAATACTTATATTTCTGTTTCAGCTCTTTATTTTCTACTTCTTACTTTTTCTACTTAAGCTTTTTACTTTTTACCTTTTACTTTTTATTTATTTTTTTATTTTTTTTTTTTTTATATTTTACTTTACACTTTTAATTTTTAAATAACATCTTTCATTACATTTCTATGTTAATTTATTATATTTGTTTTTATTTTAAATTGTAAAATCTATAATAATTTGTATTATATTTATTGGTATCTATTTATAATATAAATTTATTTCCCCCTTATCTCATTTTACATATATTCTTTTTATATATTCATAATTTTCTCTTTTAATTTCTTTTTCTTTTTTTGTCATATAATAACTTTTTGAATAACATCATTTTTAGAATAAAAATATATAAAAACAAATAAATATAAATAATATATATGTATATATAAATATATATATATATATATATATATATATATATATATATATATGATATTTTTGTGCATGGGCAAACATTTATTGTTGTCCTTAAATAAACATGGAACATAATAATTAATGATAATTCCCTAAGTTATTATACAAATAAATATAATTGGAATATTATATAATATTTCATATATTATTTAAAAGGTATATATATTCAACAAACAATTTTCCAAAAAAAAAAAAAATAAAAAAATAAAAAAATAAAAAAATAAAAAAATAAAAAAATAAAAAAATAAAAAAATAAAAAAAATAATATATATATATATATATATATATATATACGATACAAGTGTAACATGTTATTGCGTTCATTTAAGTAAAATAAAAAATAAAATACATACATACATATATATATACATATATATATATATATATATATATACATATTTATGTTAAAAGTCGGGACCACGAGATAGTACCTCTTTACAGGTTGGTCTTAATAATATGGTGTGCTCCATCTGAGAAGTGAAAGAATTTTTTATATCACATAAAGGTGGATATGGTTCAACAATATTTAGATCTATTAAGGTTTTAAGAGCCATGAAATGTCTAGTTTGTCCTAAATCATCTAACCATCTATTACAGAAAGGTAGTGTATCAAAATTATCATTAATAACTTTAAGTAAAGTTTTAGCTGAATTTAATCTTATGGGTACAAATTGTTTTTCTGGATTTCTCATATAATGTGAACATTCATTTTCATGATTTACATATCCTTTACCAGTTGATGCAAAAGTTTCTATTGCAAACAATTCCCCTTCTTCCATAATTTCATTTTTTTCTTTTTGTCTAACTATGGGTACACATTTACCACCATGTATAATATATTTATTAATTGAATGCCCTCTTAAATTACTTATGGCTTTAATAGGATATATTTTTTGATTTAACTCTATTTCATAAGATTCAATTGCTTCTTGTATGGCTTCTCCAATATCACACATTCTAGCATCTATACCAGCTTCTTTAATTCCTGTATTTGTACCATCTTGTGTTGCTTTTATTAAATTATCATATTTTTCATTAAATGCTATTGTAAAAGCACAATCAATTATATAACCATTAACATGAACACCAAAATCTAATTTACACACATCATCATACTTTAAAACAGTTTCATCTCCATAATTTGGTGTATAGTGTGCAGCACAATGATTTAAAGAACATCCTGTAGGAAATCCCCAACCACATTTTAATTTTTGAGCAAGTATTAATTCTTTCGTTTTCCTTTCTGTTTCTTGTGCTATATCAATCATTTTTTTTCCAGGTTTTATAAAAGCTTGCATATGTTTTCGAACTTGTCTATGACATTCAGCAGCTTTTCTTAAATCTTCATAATAATCAATACTTAATTTTTCTCTTTCTTTTTTTTCTTGTAAAGATTGTCCACTCAAATCATAATTATTATATTCTAAAATTTCTCCTACTGGATATTTCCCATCCTTTCCATATATCATATCTATAGGGATACATGGGGGATTCGTCTGATACGTTTTTTCTAGTTGGGGCCAATTCTTTAACAATCTAATAGAACTATTATCTTGTTCTTCTAACACATGTTCTTTTAATATTATCTTCTTTTTAATTTCTTTTATTTCTTCTTGATCAAAATGGATTCTATTATTACCATTATTATTATTATTATTGTTATTTGTTTCTATAGCACCGTTTAATAACATATTGTCGTTTTGGTTGTTTTCTCCCTTTTCATTTTTTATATCATTTTTAAATTCATTTAATATTAAATCTAATTTATCTACTTTTTTCTTGTTCTTGGAGTTTTTTTTATTTGATGTACTATTATTATTATTATTATTATTATTATTTTTGTTGTTGTTCTTGTTCTTCGTCTTCTTGTTCGATTGGTTCGACTGGTTCGATTTATTATTCTTTATATTGATTTTATTTTCAGCTTCTTTATTTTTACTATCATTATTAAGAGTTTCTTCTGCTTGTACATTTATTCTAACATTATTATCTTCTCTTTTGTTATCTATATTTATATTATTAACAACTTTAACATCTTTTATCCCTTCATCATTTTCATTCAACACCATATTAACATGGTTACTACTACTAGTAGTAGCAATTTCATCATTTACATCTCCGTTTTTCATATTCTGTTCATTCTTTATATTTTTTATACTACTTATATTGTTCACATTGTTTATATTTGTGCTTGTTTTTTTCTTGGAATTATTGTTTTTTTTAACACTACCTTTATTGTTGTTCTTATTCATTTTAAAAAAAAAAAGTAAATATGAACAAGAAAAATAAAGAAAAATAAAAAAAAAAAAAAAAAAAAAAAAAAAAAAAAAAAAAAAAATTTTTAAATTTTTATAAAAAAAAAATTTAAAAAAAAAATTTTTTTTTTTTTTATTTTTTTTTTTTTTTTTTTTTTTAAATTTTTTAAAAATAATTTTTTTTTTTTTTT
>NC_033659.1:1362021-1363990 GCF_001601855.1 Plasmodium reichenowi | reverse complement strand
AAAAAAAAAAAAAAAAAAAAAAAAAAAAAATATTTCAATATATATATATATAATATTTATATAATATATATTTTTTGTTATTACTTTCTTTTATTTATATATATTACAAATCTATAAAAACGAAGTAATTATTTGTACGCTCTTTTTTTTTAATATCCTCTTATATATATAAAAGTATTTTTTCTATTTGTTACATTTTTATAATATAACACTTTAATGTTATATCTATAAATAAAAATAAATAAATAAATATAAAACAAATAAGAAAAATATTATTATTACTTAATATATATATGTATATATAATGTTTTTTTTCTTTTTATAAAAAAATTATTAAAATGCTCAAGTTTTTTAATCTTTTTTATTTTTTTATTATTCTTTTAATTTTTTTTTTATTCTTATTTTTTTATAATTCTTTTTTTATTTTTTTTTTATTTGTATATAATAAAATACATCTATCATATGCATAAACTTATTCATATTACATATATATATATATTATAATATATATAATATATAGAAAGCTATTTTATATAATGTATAAATATATAAATCTATATTTTATTATATATATATATATATATGTGGGTAATATGTTAATATGTAATAACATTATATATATATATATATATATCATATATAATAATTGACCTACTACAACATTGTATAGCCTTTTAATTTATTATCTATAAAATGAATATTTATTTCTTATGTTTGTAATTTTTTCTTTTATGTTATTCTTTTGTTATTTTCTTTTTCCCACATTTATGTTATATATATATATATATATATATATAATTATAACATTAAATAATTTGAATACTATATAATTATTTCTTTTTCGTACATTGCCAAAAAATATTTATATTTTAAAAGTAATACATTCAAAAAAAAATATATCATATATATATTATATTATATATATAAATATATATAATAAATATATAAATATTTTTTATTTATATTTCCATCTTGTTTCTTTTTCTTTTTTTTATAATAATATATAATTATTAATTTTACATATCAAAGGGGAAAAAAAATAAAAAAAGAAACAAAATAATTAATATAAGTGTAAATAAATATAAATATAAATATTATATATATATATATATAATAATATATTTATATAATTTATTACTATTTTGTTGTTTTTGTTTTTAATTTTGTGTTTTTTGAAAGAACAGTGTTGTTTTTTTTTTTTTTTTTTTACTTCATTTTATATAATTTATGTTTTATGAAATTACATGAATAATTAAATATATACAAATTGTTAACTTTACAAAATAATTAGAATGTATAAAAACTTCTATAATTAAAAAGACTATGAAATATGTTTATTATAAATTATAAACCTTTTTATATAATATCTATATAAGAATATAAATAAGAAAAAACATAAAATTAAAAGTTTTATATTTATATATTTTGTTAATATATAGAGTATATTACTCTAATATATGTGCTTTTCTTTCGTACATAAAAAATAAAAATATAAAAATATAAAAATATAAATATATATATATATATATATATTTATTTATTTATTTATTCATTTGTTTATATTTATTTATTCATTTGTTTACCTTTTGAAAAATGAAGAGGACAGGTGATAAAATTGTATTATTGTGGTGCGGTGAAATCGTAAAAAATATTAAGAACAAGAAAATAACAAAGTACTCATTAAGAAATAAAAAAAATGAAGACATTTCCTTAAAAGAAGAAAATCATAAAGACGCACCATATGTAGTAAAATCCTCTTGTGTTCATAACGAAAACATGAACTATCCAAATAATATGTGCCTTATAAATTACATTTATAAGAAATGTCGCTTATTACAAAAATGTTTATTTTATAAAATATATATTTCTCAATTGAAAAATAAAAAACTGAAACAATTAAAAGCATATATGTACCTAGAGAAGGATACAAATCAAATAAAAATGAAAAAAAAAAAAAAAAAAAAAAATG
>NC_033659.1:1335334-1361833 GCF_001601855.1 Plasmodium reichenowi | reverse complement strand
GGACAAGATAATAAAGAAGAAGAAGAAGAAAAAAAAAAAAAACGTGCACACAAGAAAACTAATATATATAAAAAGGCGTACAATATAAATATGATATTTACAAAATTATTAATATTAACATTATTCGATACACAATTATTAAAGATTTCTTTAAAATATTTCAATCATATGATGGTATCCATTTTGAACCAATTGTTGGAAGAAGGCTTTTTATTGTCACAAAATGATTATGATTTTATGAATGAGAGATATAATAAAAATTTCAAATCAAATAATACAAGTACAATTAATTATAATAAAAATATCTTGTCTTATAAAAGAAAAAAGTTAAAGCCGTCTCTTCATCTTTATAATATAATTAAAAAGTGTAATATAAATATCGAAATATATTTTTGTATGATTTGTTGGAATAATATATTATTTTGTAAAGAATCACTTTTTAAAGATACCATTAATTATTTCTTTAAACAAGTATTACCTAAATCATATATGGCATCTAATTATTTTAAAATGGTTATAATAAAATATCAGCAATATAATAAAGAAAAAAAACATGAAAATTCGTTAAGATATAACAAGGATATATATTACAATTATTGTATAAAAATATTATTAATTTATTACTATTTAAGTAAAAATAATATTATGGATAATAGGTATATGAATTTGTTAAGGCACATGTTACAATTTGATGATCCTCTATTTGAATCCTTGATATATAAAATATATTTGAATTATTACAAAATAGGCCATACCCCCAAATATGCAAATAATCAAAATAATCAATATAATCAAAATAATCAATATAATCAAAATAATCAATATAATCAAAATAGTGAACAAAATAATAACAATATATTTTTCAATTATTTTATTAATAAAACAAATGCAAATGCAAATTCTTATGCTAATGTAAATATACACCAAAGTGTATTTATAAATTATGAAGATTTTAATAGCTGCTTGGACAGTTATGATAAAATATATGAAATGTATTTAAAAGAAAATATAAAAGATTTTGAATATATATATATAGACAAATTTCCTCGTATAAATATTTTGAAAAATAATAAAATTTATAATTTTTATATACATGTTGAAAATAAGATATTATATCCCACATTGTATGTGAAAAGAGGAAAGAATATTGTAGATAAGTTATCAAAAAGTAAATTTGATTTTATAATAACAGAAAGATTAAAAAGGATTTGTGAGTTATTAATTTTAAATATATATAACAAGAAATCTATTGTGTTGATAGGAAATTATGGATGTGGGAAAACAGGTATTATAAATTATATGTATGAAAAAATATATGGAAAGAGAAAAGACAAACAAAATAATATTATAAGTGTATATTTAGATGATGTATCAGATTCTAAATCTATTTTAGGTGTATGGGAAAGTAATGAACATTATTTTGAATATAAATATGGAATATTATCAAAAGCAATGATGGATGGCAAATGGATAGTTTTTGAAAATATTAATACTATATCAAACAGTATAATCGAAAAATTGGAAGAAGTTAATACTAAAGGATATATATATATATCTGAAAAGGGTGAATACATATATCCACATAAAGATTTTCGTTTGTTTGCTACTATAACGTTGTGTAATAGGGACCATAACAACAATAATAATAAAAACAATAATAAAATAAATGACAATATGTGTGACAAAATGATTAACTCACAAGATAATAATTTACACAATGTACATATATATGATGATACTATAAATAATACTCATTCTAGCCAAAGGCATAGAGCTGATAATTTTTATTACAACCATTTTGATATGAATAAAAATGTAAGAAAAAAAAAAGAAATTGAAGAAATTATTCATATGAATTACCGGCCAAAATATTTAGGACCTTCATTCAACAAATGGCATAGTATATATATAGGAAATTATAATAAGAATGAAATAAAAGAAATATTATTTAAAAAGTTACATAATGTGAATGATAATTATAAAAATATAGTTTTAAATTGTTATAATATTATAAAAATAACATTGGAAAAATATCATATTTTAAGAAATATGAATCTTCATGATCTAATAAAAATAATTAAGAGAATAAATAAAAAAAAAATATTTATATATGAAAATGAAAAAACAAAATTAATATTATTACAAACAATTAAATCTATTTTAATATCTCATATACCTATTGAACCTTTAAGAAATTATTTCTTATCCATAATAAGTAATATATTTCAATTAAATTATCATGTTATTATAAAATATTTAAAATCACATTCTGTTGATATATTTATAAAACACTTTAATGAAACACTAAAAAAGAAATATCCAAAAATATCTATAAATATTGAAAAAATTTATAATTATTCTTTCTTATTAACATCTGTTCATAAATCAATTTTATATGATATAATGGAAGCAGTTTATAATAAAGAACCTATATTGTTAATCGGAGATACTGGTGTAGGAAAAACAGCTTTGATAGATTATGTTGCTAAAATATTTCAAAAGAAATTATATGTTTTTGTATTTAGTGAAATGGCAGAAGCTTCTGATTTAATAGGAAATTATTTTCCATTCAATATTAATGTTAAAACGAATGACCTCTTTGAAAATATGAAACATTTAAATAAACAAATTAGTGATATTTTGTCTAAAAAAGAAATGGAACTATTTTATGTTAAATTAAGGATTTTATTATGTGAGAAAAAATTTATTACCTTTTTAAATACCTGTTATAATTTTGCTAATTCTTTAATACAAAATGTTAAACAAAATGTTCAATCTTTTGATATGAAAATTATTAGGAGGTATAAGAATTTTATGAATAATTGTAAGAACATTCGAGATTTTTGGTGTGACAATAATACGACACTTAAAGGAAAAAATTATAATTTACCTTTTGATTATCAAAAGTTATTCATAAAAAAAATTTGTGATAAAAACCAAATTAATAGTAATGATATTACTTCTTCTAACCATTATGATAATAAATATAAAACCAGTAACCATAATATAAATACAGAAATTCATTTAGATGTCCTACAAGATGAAGAAGAAAGGAACACAGAGATGAACGAATTAATTTTTAAATTCCATGATGGTATATTAATTGATTGTATAAAAAATGGACATTGGATATTATTAGATGAAATAAATTTAGCTCAAACCGAGATATTGCAAAGATTACAAGGTCTTTTAGATAGTTCTAATAAATATTTTGATATTATTGAAAAAGGAAATGAACAAATAAAAGTGCATAAAAATTTTCGACTTTTTGCATGTATGAATCCACCAATTATACCTAATATAAGAATGAAGAAAGATAAAAATATTGTAAAAGAAGAATTTTATAATAACAAGGATGTTGTAAGTGATGATATGTGTATATATGATAATAATAATAATAATAATAATAAAATACATAAAAAGATTGATTTTCAAAACGATATTGATTTATATAATAGTACTATGTCTTCTGGAAAAAAAGAATTAGCACCTATCATTAGAAATAAATTTACAGAAATATTTGTTGATGAAATCTTAGAATATAATGATATTCATATGATAGTAAAAGATCTTTTAAAAAATACTACAAGTGATAATACATTAATAGGAAATATAACAAATTGTTATTTAGAAATCAAAAAAAAAAGTCTAAATAATATCTTCAACACAGAAAATAAACCTATATCATTTTCTACAAGAAATTTAGTACGAGCAATTAAATATGCCATATATGTTAATAAAAGAAAATTTAAATCGGTTCAATTACAAAATGCTGTTAGAAATGGATTCATTTGTAATTTTATGAGTTGTCTGAATAGTAACAATCAAAAACTTATGGAAAATATATTTAAGAAATATTTCAAATATTCGTATGAAAAGGATATGGAAATGAATATGAATAAGAATATGAATATGAATATGAATAAGAATATGAATATAAATATGAATAGTGTTGTTCTGAATAATAACAAAAATGATTTGTATAGCCAACATAATATTAATCATAACAACCATATTATTAATAATATTAACAATTTTAATGGTAATTCTATGCATATACAAAAAGATGGTATAATAAATTATGATATACTTGATTATTACTATGAATATAAATATTACAATAAAAAGAAAGGTGAAGAAGAAAATATACAAGCTATCGAAAATAATAAAGTTAATCATCATCCAAATATAAATAATAAAACAAATTTATGTCTTTCAGATAAGAATTATATGAATATGTTATTTGTAAATAAAAATAAAAAAGATATTGAAAAATATGCATGTATAGAAAATAGCTGGATATTATGTGGTAATGAAGAAATTAATTTAAAAAAGATATTATCCAATTTTATTATTACCAAAAATGTAAAGGATAATATTAAAAAATTAGCTTTATGTTTAACCAGTATAAAAACACCTATATTGTTAGAAGGTAATACATCCGTGGGAAAAACATCACTTGTAAAATTTTTTGCTGATATAACGGGTCATAAATTTATAAGAATTAATAATCATATGAATACAGATATTAATGAATACTTTGGTCAATTTGTTAATGATAAAAAAAGTGGGAATTTAATATTTGAAGAAGGAGTTTTTGTTAAAGCGGTTAAATATGGACACTGGGTTGTATTAGATGAATTAAATTTGGCTCCATCCGAAGTTTTAGAATCGTTAAATAGAATATTAGATGATAATAAAGAATTATATATACCAGAATTAAAATGTTATGTTAAAGCACATAAAGATTTTATGTTATTCGCAACTCAAAATCCTGCTAATAATAATAGTTATTTAGGAAGAAAAGAATTATCCAAAGCGTTTAGAAGTCGTTTTATTGAATTTCAGATTAATGATTTTGATATTGAAGAATTAGAAATTATATTACATAGAAGATGTACTATATCACCTAATATATCAAAAAAAATGATTAATGTTTATACAGATTTAAAAAATATTAAATCCAATTATAATTATTTTAATAATAATATTATGACATTGAGAGATCTAATTAAGTGGGGAAATAGATATCCAAATAATAATATGGAAGCTTGTTTAAATGGTTATTTTATTATTGCAGAAAAGTTGAGGAATAATAAAGACAAAGAATCGGTGAAGAAAATATTGGCTAAATATTTTTTACCTAAGGGACAAGAATTAAAAATTGATTATGAAAATGATTCTGACGTAAGGATATTAAAAGATGCATATTTTAAAAAGATAGAGCAAATGGGAAATAATAAAAAAATTAAAAATAAAACTAAACAAAAAGGTGATCATTTTGTCAATACTACTACTACTACTACTACTACTACTACTAGTAATAATAATAATAATAATAATAATAATAGTAGTAGCAATAATAATATTAGTAGTAATAAATCTGTGGTGAATTATAGAGATAACAATTTGACTGAGAAAAAAAAAAAAAAAAAAACCCAAAAAAATTATTTGGATGATATACAAAGGTATGAATATTTAAAATATATGCACTTTGGAAAAACGACGAGCAGACTTATATGTTTATTATTAAAATGTTTTAAATATAAAGAATCAGCTTTACTAATTGGAGAAACAGGATGTGGGAAAACTACATGTTGTGAATTATTAAGTTTTGTTGAGAATATAAAATTAAATATATTAAATTGTAACGAAAGTACTGATATATATGATATGATAGGTAGTTTAAAATTTGTAAAAAATACAAAAGAACATTTAGAAAAATTAAAAAAGAATTGTATTGAATTATATAATATTATAAATGAAAATTATGAAATGGATAATTATGCATCATCTTATTTAAGTGCTATTATATATGAACAAATTTCAGATATTAAAAAAGAAGACTTTTTAGTGTTTACATTATATATACAAAAAAAATATAATATAAATAATGATATACAATCTAAATTATGTAAAATCGAAAGATGTATAAATAATTTAAAATCATTATTTACATGGTATGATGGTATATTAGTATCGTCATTAAAAAAAGGTCATATTTTTTTAATGGATGAAATATCGTTAGTAGAATCTTCAGTTATAGAAAGATTAAATTCAGTTCTTGAATATGAGAGGACATTATTATTAACCGAAAAAGGAGGGAAACATGTAAAATACATCAAAGCTCATGATAATTTTTATTTTATTGGTACTATGAATCCTTCCGGAGATTTTGGGAAAAAAGAATTATCACATACTTTAAAAAGTAGGTTTACAGAAATTTATGTAGATTCATTTGCGCCTGATACAGACGATTATTATTTTTTAATAAAAAATCAAATTAAATTTACAAACAATGAATATATTAAAAGTGTCATAGCTAAGCAGTTGTGTAAATTATTTGATCAAATGTGTAAAAAGGAACTTCACGATACAAATAAAGAAAAGAATGAAAAAAATGACAACATCAATAATAATAATGATGGATATAAATCTCTAAAAACCCATCTTATGTTATCTATTCGAGATGCAATTAAATGGATAAGCTTCATGAATACTTATATTAATAATAAAAAAATTACCTACAAAAGAAAAACAAACCTGAATATAAAAAGAAATAATAATTATAACCCACATAATATATCTGAAAATAATAACACAAAGCAGATATTTGCCTTTCCCATAAAAAAACTTAAATTTTATTGCTTACGTAGTTTTTATCATAGTGGATGCTTAATATTAGTTGATAGTAATGAGAATGCAATAAAAAATAATGATTTATTAAAAAATATATTATTACAACATTTAGAAGAATTGCGCATGTCGATTAAATATAATGTATCAAGATTAATTGAAGAAAAAAACAAGGATAAAAATATGTTAAGACAAATGAAATATTTCAATGAAACACTTGATTTCAAGTTCAAAAAAAGATATTTAAAAATTAACGATTTTTATATAACCTTTATGAAAAAATTGAAATGCGATATAAATACCTTCTCCAAAAATTCAAACTTTGTTTTTGACACTCCTAATATTAAACAGAATCTTTACAAAATTGTTAGGGCCATGCAATTACCTAATGCTATTTTATTAGAAGGTTCCCCAGGTGTTGGGAAGACTTGTATTATTGATATACTAGCCAAAATTACAAACAACAAATTAATACGTATAAATTTATCTGAGTGTACAGATATTTATGATTTCATTGGATCTTACTTTCCTATAAAAGAAAAAAACAAAAAAACACATCAGACATTAAATGGAGATAATCAAAATGATACTTGTGATGATAATCCATGTAATAATGTTGATAACATTTTTGATAAGAAAAATAAAAGTTTTCAATATGCTTGGGAAGACGGAAAATTAATTGATTGTATGAAGAAAGGATATTGGATTCTTATTGATGAAATAAATTTAGCTAACCAACAAACCTTGGAAGGACTGAACTCTATTCTAGATCATAGAAAAGAAATTTTTATACCTGAAAAAAATGAAGTTGTGAAATGTCATAAAAATTTTAGGTTATTTTGTTGTCAGAATCCATATAAAGAAGGAGGAGGGAGAAAAGGTTTACCTAAATCATTTTTAAATAGATTTTCAAAAATATATTTTGAAGATTTAGATGATTTTGATTATTTTTGTATAGTTGAAAAATTATATGGTGATATTATATCTATAGAAATAATTAAGAAAATTATAAAAATTATATTTACTATAAAAAAAATAAACTTTTTATTAAATCATAGTGAAGGTTGGGTTTGGAATTTAAGAGATATTTTAAGAATTTGTAAAGTTCTTAAATATAGCAAGACAAATGATCAGTTCTTGAACGTTTGTGATATGATAATTTGTAATAGATTGGTTTGTAAACAAGATAAATATATAATAAGAAGTATTATATTAAATATATATAAAGATAATGAAAATTTTATTGAAAATATTTTATCTATTTTATTAAATAGTCAATCATATCAAAGTGATTTACAAATGAGCACAAAAGAAAAATTAATCCATTTTATTATTAATTCGAATGATGATAATTATTCTTGGGAAAATTATATGTGCATAGATATACAAATTGACAGGAACGAAGAAATAGTTGACATTAAAGGGAAAAGAAACAAAAATGAAAAAATAAAAAAAAATAATATAAATTATACAAATATATATAATAATATAAATAATATTATAAATATATATAAGAATTATTCTTATTATTATTGTAGTGATTTATATTCATATAATAATTTTCATAATGACACGTCGGCGTTCATTTTGTGCAAAGATGAAAAAATGTACTCGGCATTTTTATCAGCAATACGTTTAAATATGCCCATATTATTAAATGGTAAAAATAACTCAGGGAAATCATCCTTTATTCGTACTATATCTCATCTATTTAACAAAAAACTATTTGAATTTTCTTTAACGGATGATATAGACACATTTGATTTATTTGGATCCTATGAACATAATAGTAAGGATAATTTTATTAATAGATTTATGAATAAATTAAAAAAATTAAATAAACTTATTATAAAAAGGTTAATAAAGAAAAACAAAAAAAACAATCTACATAATGTAATAAAAAAATATTTTTGTTTTGAAAATAATAAACCTAAGAATGATTGTAACAAAAAATTATATATATATTTAGAAGAATATAATAAGGATCCTTTAAAAAATCAAAACAATAAATATTTCATTCTACACATTATGAATAACTTAAATGTGTTATCTGTAAAATATATTGATTGTTTAAAAAATGAACCTATGAAAAATACATTGAAAGAAGTGCAAAAGAATTATTTACAACTTATACAAAAATGCAAAAAGATTATTATAGGCAAAAATAAAATGTTAAAGAAAAAGATGAACAATATTATATCGAATATATTATATTTATCCGAATTAATAAGTACTAATCAAATAAATGAAAATGTTTATATTTTTAAGGAAAGTAATTTTATTAAAGCAATAAAAAAAGGTTATTGGATTTTGATAAAACATTTACATTATTCAACACCTTCCTTATTAGATAGATTGAATAGTCTGTTTGAAGAAAAAGGATATATATTACTACATGAATTTGGTAAGAAAAAAAAAATTCGTCCTCACAAAAATTTTCAAATATTTTTAACCTTGAGTTCTGAAGAGCACTACAAAATTAGTAAGGCTCTACGAAACAGATGTTTTGAAATATTTCTTGATAATAATAATGTTGAATATGTTGTTAGTAGGGATATACACACAAGTAAAAATCATAAAGAAAACCTTTCATTGTCCACTATCACAAAAAATAATGATATGAATAGTAGTAATAATTACAATCCATTTTTTAATACGCTTGATAATATTTATCATGCGATTCATGCTGGGGACAATACATGTAATAGGGTAGATGTTCATAGTACTAATATAAAGAAATATGAATCACCTTTCTGTGTTTATCCTTTTATAAATATTACTAATAAAGAAAATATAAATATAAAAAAAAATATAAATATAAATGATTGTAAGAACAAAGGTCAGTTGTTAGACAACACATTTTGCGATTTGATAAACGTTGGTTTTAAAAAAGATAATTTAACCAATTTACAAAATAGGGGACTGGGTAATTTTTCATTCTGTGGTAATATATTTAATATTATTAAAGAGGACAATATATTTTTTTACATTGTAAATAATTTTTTGAAGAATGTTGAAAAAACTATCCAAAAAGAAAAAAAAAATGATATACATATGAAGAACATTAATAAATTTGTTAAGTTCTTTTTTTATGATGAAGATAAAAAAAGAAAGAATAAACAAAGTAGTAATATAAAAGTTAATAATATTAAAATTTTGGATTATATAAATTATTGTTATAATTCCTTTTGTAAACAATATAGTACTACATATCATAATGTAGATATAATATATTTTTCAATTATCATATCCGTTTTTATATATATAGTAGAATATATGTTTGATGAAAATATTCAAAAGGAAAGAAAAAATAAAATAAACACCAAATTAAACATGAAGAAAATAAATAAAAATAATACTACAAAAGAAAGTATGGATGATAGAAATGAACGTATGGATGATATAAACGATATATATGAAAAGAAAAGAACAAATATATATATAAATTCTTTTCATGATAATTATAATGAAGAAAGAAAAACTGGATTATATATTAATTTAAATAAATTATTAAGTAACAAATTTGACAATACATTATATTGTATAGATAATTATATAAACCTAATTTGTACACATTTCTTAAGAGTTGAAAATATGAAAAAACATATAAACAATTATAATTTAAAAAAATATTTAAATCTGTTCTCAGAATATTTTATATATTTTTATTGTCAATTATTTTCAAACCTAAGTCAAGATGTGCAAATATTATTCTATCCATTTTTTTATTTCTTAAATAATATGATAATTATAACAATATATAAAATGAAGCATAAACTGAGTCGGTGTTATATAAAAGAAACAAATAAAAATAAAAAAATAAACAAAATAAAAAATAATAATATGTTATTAAACAGTTTAATAGAAAAATACATAAATAGTAGTAGTAATAATAATGTGTGTGTTCATAAATTATCACCCAATGTTTTAAATTCTTTATATTTACACATTTTTATTATGTACATATATTATTATAATAAACTTTATACAAAGGATACACCATTCTTTATGAGCAATACCATTATTGGAGATGAAAATATTATATATTTAGATAAACAAAAATCTATAGATTCCACGATACATGTTGATAATAATATATTAAAAGAAATTTCGTTAATCAATACTTTTTATTACTTAAAATTAAACAAATTTTTTTGTTTTTTAATATGTGATTTTATGGAAAGGTTTTCGTTATATGACATTTTTTATAGATATCAATATTTATTAACCTTGAAGAATAAAATATACATGAGAAGGACCCAAAAAAAGGAAGGAAAAGAAAATTGTTCGTTAGAATATAAGAATTATTTATATGATATAGAAATGGAGAAATATCTAGATTTCATTACAAACAAAATAATATGTAAAAAGTTGGAATATTTTTATATAATAAGTAAATTTATATATAATAATGTAATAAAAAATATATTAAATGAAAAAAATAAAATAACAAATAGTATATTATATTATGAACATTCTTTATATTTTAAGAGTCCAATAATTGAAATGAAAAAATATATTACAAAAAATGAAAGTACAAATTTTTATTTTTATTACTTTTTAGACTTTGTATTGTCATTCTTCAAATTTAATTTTAGTTACCTTTATTATAAGAAAAGAGAATATTACTATAAGAAAAATAAAAATAATACACATAATCACAATAATAATCACAATAATAATAATAATAATAATAATAATAATAATGGTGTTGTGGAAAATCACCTTTATATTTTTCAAGCTAACAAAGAAACAAAAAGAGAGGAAGAGCATGCTATTTTTCATTGTCTAAATAAATTTGTAAAGATTTTAGAAGGTTTCATATTTGAAGGTATACAAAAAGATGATATTAAAAAGAGGAATATAAATAATTCGGAAAATCATGAGATACTTATGGAAACCTTTTTCTCGTATTTTGTTTTTCTTTACATATATACATTCGAAACGATTTGTAATTTTAATTATGATAACATTTATTATAAAATAATATATATATATGATACTATTAAATACTTATTAAAAACAAATGAAGATTTTGATAAAAAAAAAAAAATAAAAATATTAATAAAATGTATACAAAAAGCAAAATGGATAGTCGAAAACAATTATACAGTGTTAAATAAAAAATCAATTAACAACATAACAAGTGTAGAATATGATATAGAAAAAAAAGAAAAAAATAGAAATTATTATATGGATACATTATTTAATAAAGAAAATATGATATTAAATATATTTCCAAAAAAAAAAAACTTGGATGGAAAAATGTTTAATATATATAATAATATAAACCAAATACATTTTGTTAATAAGTGGATACAAAATATATTTCAAGTTATAAATAATATTTATATAAGTTATTTTATATATATACGAAATGAATATAATTATAAACATATTTTATTAAATAATTATACAAATATTTTACAACATAATTATTGTGGTACATTAAGAAATATGAAAAGAACATTGTATGAAAATAATATAATTACGAATGATAATATTGAAATATTTCTTATACAACTCAAATATTTTACATATACATTAAATTGTTTACATATGCAAAAAGATTTAGAAAAAAAAAAGAATTATATAGAAAATATTATAACATCTTATTTTATAAAGAATAATAAGTATATAGAAAACATTTTGCAGATAAAGTTATTACAAAATAAACAAATATATCTTAACAATAAAAATAATATGTATAGAAATCATAATTTTGAATATGAACAATTCTTATATCCCTCTAATAATGATAATAATCATAATAATAATGATAATCATAATAATAATAATTTTGATATATGTGATTATAAAAATAATGTGTTATTAGTGTATTATGAATATATTTTATATAATATAAATTTAAAATACATATATAATGCTTATCTATATTTAAGTGGTATCTATATATATTTACAATATGTAAATATTGAGAAAAAGATAGGTATGGAAAATATACAAAAATATTCAAATATATTAATAAATCGTTCTTATGAAAAGAATGCTTTAAACAGATTTTTTTTTTATTCTTCTTTAAATAATATTAAAAATAATAATAATAATTTAAGTAGTGTATCTAGTACATATGAACAGATTAGATGTATTATAAGAAATACATATGAATATCTGAACAATATAGATAATACCATATTTATATTTGAGCCTAAAATTGATATATTAAGTTTGTTGAAAGAACGTTATGATATGCTAGAATATGTTTATACAAATATGTATAAAAATGAAGAAGATACTCAAGAATTATATTTACTAAATACTCTCTTTGTAATTATTGAAGAATTATTATATTTGATTTATTGTATATTGATAAATATATATATGATAAGAGATCAACATTATGAATATTATTTTAAAGATAACAACAACAACAACAACAACAATAATAATAATAATAATAATAATAATAATAATAATAATAATAATAATGAACATGTTGAGGAGACATCAATATACAATAATTATTTAGAAAAACCAAAAGAAAACTATTATACAAAATTAAATAATAATAATATTGTTATACATAAACAATATGATGAAATTCCAAATATTGTTACATATGAAGAATATAGTATTTTTAAAAATATTTATCGAAATAAAAATATTAATGATATACATATAAGTATGGATGATAATTATTCTTATATCAACACATCTATATATAACAAGACGACCATATTAGATTCATTCATAAATATGTATAAACAAATTAATGAAAAATCCAAAAATAAAAAAGGGGCAATTATTACTTTACAACATTTAAATTCTACTCATTTAATTTTTCAAAATCTGAAACAAAATTATTTTCATTATTTAATAAAATATCCATATATAAATTATAATTATTCTATATTAATAGAAAAGGAAAACAAAAATGAAAAGCAAATGGAAAAAATGAAGTATACATATGATAGTGCTTTTACAAAATGTTCTAATGAAAATATCTTGTGTCATTATTTTGCTTATCATGTGTTTATTATTTTTTGTAATATCATGCAAAATGATATTGCGTATGAATTTGTTCTTTACAAAAATGAAATAGAAAAACCAGCAACGGATTTTAACATTACAAATGTAAATCAAAATGTAAATCAAAATGTAAATCAAAATGTAAATCAAAATGTAAATCAAAATGTAAATCAAAATGTAAATCAAAATATTCTATGTTGTAGTAATATGTCTTATTTTTGTATATTTCTTAAATTCTTTCAAATATATCAAATTATAATGTTTAAGAAAGAAGCCTCAACAGATTTAATCTCCTTTTTATTGTGTTTATATAAATATTTCCATAATGTACAAAAACAAAATAAAGAACATAGGTATGGTCAAAATGATGGGCTTCAATATATTCTGGTTTTTATTTTTTTGTTATATAAAATTATACGTAGAAATATAGAAAAAAATAATACTAACATTATTATTATTAATAATGAGAAGAAGAAGAAGAAGAAAAAAAAAAAAAAGATGAATAATAATAATAATAATAATTATTATTATTATTATAATTATTATTATAATAATTGTTATATTAATTTCCAGTACGAGAAAACATCATCATCAGAAGATACTACAAATATTAGTCATGTAAAAAACATGTTGAATGATGAACTTATTAATTATTGGCATGATATAACAAATGTAGTTTTTGTAGAAAATAAAATTTTAAACAATCTTATAAATTTTTTTAAAGATGATGAATATTTTATCTATTATTTAGGTTCCCTATATATCTCGCATTACTTTTTAAATATCGTTTGTAGACAAATAAAAAAACAAGTTAAAGATATCTTTAAAAAGAAAGGAATGAAGAAATATTTTAAAGAGGTAATAAATTCAATAGATGAAGAAATTTATATGAATGCTCAACTTAATAATTTATATGTAGACAAAATAAATTTGTCAGAATCATATAATTTGAATTATAATACTTATAAATTGAATAAGAAGAGATATATAAAAAATAAAATTAATAATTTAGAAAGAGATATACCATTATTTCCGAACATATTGAAAAATATATCGAAAAGTAAAAAAAAGAAATTGTTTAAAATATTAAATATAAATATTGACAAGAAAAATGATCATAATATTAATAGTAGTTATGTTGATAATTATAGTAGTAATTTCGAGTGTATTATTGATTATATAAAAAATTATATATATAAAAATAACACTGTAAATGTAGAATCTTTATATATTAATTTAAAAAAAGATTTTAAAAACTTTATGAAAAATATTTTATCTTATCATAATTTAAATTCTATAATGGTAAGTATAACAAATAATAATACGAATGTTGATACTTATAATTTATCACCACAGTATATTCATTTTTCTATTGTAAATTCTTGTGTTAGTTTTATACATCATATAAAAGAAAAGTATGGGCTTATATTGAAATTTACACATGGTATTATCTACTCCTTAAGCGCATTTATTCATAGTATACACAATATAAACTTTTCAATATACCAAATCAGAAATAAGGAAAAAAATGGAATCATCAATAATATGTGCACAATGAATAGACAAAATGATTTATGTGATGAAATATATAAATATATAAAATTCCCATTGAATTTTAACAAAATAATAAATCGTAGAAGGGACGGTTTTTATAGTAACAACAGTAATAAAGATAATAATGGTGGTGGTGATGGTGGTGGTAATGATAATGATGGTGATGGTAATGGTGATGGTAATGGTGATGATAACGATAATGATAATGATAACGATAATGGTGATAGTAATAATGATAATAATAATATGGTGATGATGGAGAAGAAGAAAAAGAAGTTTAATTCCTTAAGCGAATTAACATATTGCGAATTTGTTATAAGGATTTTAAAAAATCCGAAAAGTATTATAAAAGAATATGATATTAATAATTTATTAAATTGTCTTAAATATTTTTGTAAGAATATTATTGTTTTTAATGAAGTTGATGAGAGAAATGATATGAATGAATTTTTTAAAATCGAACAGTTTAAAAATAAGCACCTTAAGAATAAATTAGATTATATGGATGATAAAGAAAATGAAAATTTGAATAAAAATATTGAGAAAGAATTAGATAATATATTTTATTCACAAATATATTTATATAAAAATCAAGAGGTAACTATCTCGAATATGTCATCAACTAATGTTAATGAAAAATATTCGATTGAAGGAGAAGATGATAATCATTATAATTATGATGAAGAAAGAATATATAAAAATTCTAGGAAACAAAATAATGATTCTAATATAGAAGATTGTGAAAGATCACAAAATGAGGATAATAATGTTGAAGATATGAACACAAAGGAATATATACAAAATAAATGTAATATAAATGAAGAGGTTTTAAAAAATAAGGATATACATAATTCTTCTGTAATAGAAGAAAGTAAAGAAAAAATAAATGAAGTATTATTTAACAAAATTATTTACAAACTTGTAAAACTTTTTAAAAGAAAAATGAAGGGAGGGGAAATGCAGGATAAAAATAATAATATAAAAAATTATAATACTTGTAGTGAATATATAAAAAAAAAAACATATATTAATAGAATACAGAAAAATATTAATTATTTATTTGAAATGCTTATTTTTAATATAAACAATAAAGAAAAAATGGATGGTTTCATATCAAATAATAAAAATGAAAATTTCGATTTACATATTTGGTTAAACAAAGCAAATGAAGAAAATAAATTTTTAATCTTTACATTAAATATATTAAACTATTTTAATGATTTTACCAATTATAACGATGAAGAATTTGAAAACTATAAAAAAGACATATCTGAATTCTTATTAAAAAATAAAAAAAGAAACCATGCTTATATAAATAAATATATGAATTTATTAGAATATAACAACAATATAGAGAAGTATATTTTTAGTGCTCTCAAACATTTATGTACATTCCTTAATAATAGAAAAAACGATTTTATATATATATATAATAATAGTAATAATTATAAAATCCTTAATATTATAAATTCAATTGATCATATTTTAGATATTCCTCTAAGAGATGTGAAAAATCAAATTGAAAAAATTATTTCAAAATTAGAAAATATCATAACTTTAATTAATGCATTTAAGAAAGATCATTTTTTAAACTTTGATGAAGATACAATGAATAAATTTAAAGATATAATGAAAAATAATATTTTGGAAAATTTTTTAGTATATACTATATATTTTAGGTTGTATAAATTTAAAGAAATAAAAAACATTAGAAAGAAGTTATATCACAAAATTGTAAAGAATAAGACATTAAATTTGTTTGCTTATTTATTTTATTTATGTTATGAAGATGATAAGGATGAAAAGGTGAGCATGAAGGTGTATAGTAAAGATATGGATGATAATAAGTTGGTGAGTCATTATATAAGGAATAATACTGATGGGTGTATTAAACAGGAGGGTGATAATAATAATAATGATGATGATGATAATGATGATGATGATAATGATAATGATGATAATGATGATGATGATGATAATAATAATGATGATGATAATAATAATAATGATGATAATAATAATAATAATAATAATAATAATAATGATGATAATAATAATAATAATAATAATAATGATGATGATATAATTTTCCAGATGAACAATTTGCTAATTGATTTTTCCAAATATCATATTATTAACCATAAAGAAGAGAAAAATAAAAGTGTTCATTTGAGTGACTTGTTTAAATTAAAAATTATAAAAACATTCGAATGTTTAATTATATTTTTAAGAGATTCCATGATAGGAGAATTTCCTGTACGTTTAAATCTGATATATTTCATAGCTATTATTTTTAAAAATTCATCCAATATGAATGAGCGTATTATGAGTAATGTGTTTTTTTATGTTTATAATTATATGTATATATATTTACCATTAATACGAAAAAAAATCCGTATGTCAAAAAATTATTTTGATTTACAATTAAAAAAATCACTACAAAAAATTAATTTCGATCTTATAGATATAGATTCTTACAAATCATCTATTATTAAATTTAAAAACAAAATTGTTTATTTTACAAAATTATTCTTTCAACAAATAAATATTTCTGTGGACAAATTTTTACTTGAAAACAGACGTTCCTTATTTAATTCAGAAATGCAAAAAGAAGAAAAAAAAAATATTAAATTGGAAAGAAATATTAATTTATGTGATAAAAATGGAGTTGATAATGACCCGCAATATGTATTCGATGAAAAGAATAGAAAGAAATTATTAAATCTGGAAAATTCTGTGGAGAAGGGGAATTCGAATGATATAATGAGTGACGATAATATTGATCGTGATGATAATATTGATCGTGATGATAATATTGATCGTGACGACGATAATATTGATAATGACAACGACAATATTGATAATGACGACCATAATATTGATAATGACGACCATAATATTGATCATGACGATAAAAGCTATTTACTAAGTGACGTATCCAGTGAAATGTCTAATCGCAGTAAAAATGTAAAAATCCCTATGGATGGAAAAGAGAATTATATTAAAAAGCATTTATGTGAATTACAAAAGTGTTTTATAAATTTAGAAAATAAGATGGAAAGGAATATAAGTACAATAACCAAAATGAAAAAAGAGAATAGTAATATAATAAATTTAAAAATGAGAAAAAATTTACATAATTTTATAAAGAATATAGATAATTATTATAGTTTTGAAGATATATCAAATAATTATAGTAAAGAAATACAAAATATTTTAAATGTACAATGTTTAAATGCGAATACAAATCAAAAAAAAAGATGGATATATATACTTAAGCATTTCTTAACCAAAAAATTACATATCCCTATATTAAATGATTTAAGTAATATTACATTCTTTTCAAATGTATTTAAAGATTGTGTACATTTTGAAAATGTAAATAACAAGGGTGATGTTATACAAGAATATAATAATTGTAACGAAATTTTGGATGAATTGAAAAGTGCATTATTATATATGTTACAAAAAAAATCAGAACATGTAAGAATAAAAAATAAGGAAGAAAAATATATGGATATGAAAAGGGAACCCATTATAGATAATAACAACAACAATAATGATAATGATAATGATAATAATAATAATAATTATAATTATTATAATAACAATTTTGTGGATATAACATCAACGCATAGAATAGTAGAAATTAAGGAAGAGTTATCATATTTAGAAAATAATTTAAAAAAATATATAAAAGATAAAAGAATATATAATATTGATTTTATTAATGAAATGAATTATATCCTCAAGGAGAATGAGAAGAAAAATTATAAGATTTTATATTTAACAATATTTATAAAATCTATTAATATACATAGAGATATGCAAAATGAAGATATACTATATTATCTTTTTAATTCTATTAATATGGAATATTTTAAATTAAGAAAAGAAATGTATACTTTATATGAACATTTTAAATTATATTATTTTTTAATAGGACAAAATGTTTTATTATATAAAAAGAAAAGAAATGAGAATGACATAAGATTTATACAAATAAAATTTTCAACATTCGAAAAGTTCTTATACCAATGTAATATTTTGAAGACATGTTTATTACAATTTTTATGTATTTTTTATGACGAATTATCAAAAGTAGATATATTTAAAAAAATATTATTTTCTATATATGAAATTATATATATTATATATAATTCTAATGAATTTTTAATCTTTAAATATTTTAAAAATATACAAAATGTAAATTGTCTACAAGAATTTAACAAAATAATATCATCAAGTAGCAAACTTAATGTAAATAATTATTTATTAGAATATATATATAAATGTATACAATATATATTAGACAATATAAATATTATATACAATTTAAAAGTACCTGTATATGTAAAGGATCAATTATATTATTGCATACAAACATTTGTTTTATCCTTTGATAAAATCAAGAAGAATTCTATACATATGAAAGATATACTGGAAAAAAAATTAAACAACAAAATAATAAATAATAATAATAATAAAAAAAACAATAATAATAATAAAAACAATAATAATAATAAGAACAATAATAATAATAAAAACAATAATAATAATAAAAACAATAATAATAATTTATCTAGTAAGAAAGAAAATTTTTTTGATGAAAATATAAAAAATATGAATAAACATATTTACAAATTTATTCAACATATAATAAATGCAAAATCCATAATATGTAAAAAAGAATATCCAGATCTTCAAGAGAATAAAAATATTTGTGATATTTATTGTATGAAAAATATCGTACATTTTTATTTAAATACCAATGATATAATTACACTATTATATAATAAAAATACAACTGGTCCTTTTTGTAGTGATGATAATAATTTGCGAAGGAACAAATATGTGGATATATTTTTTTACTTAAGTAAAAATTTATTTTATTTTGTTAAATATGTATTCCTTTATTTTGCAGATATTTATATTGGTTTCTCAAATATATCCTTGTATTTCTTAAAGGTATTAAAAATATTATATACGAAAGGACTCTGCAGAGATGTAGACCATAAAAACAATCAAGAAGAAAATATGGAAGGTGATAATAAAAACGAGCAAAAAAAACATGAAGATTTTCATAAAGTAGATTTTCTTAAGGGTATAGGATTAGGAGAAGGGAAAGGTATAAACAATATTGTAGATGAAGTAGATAATGAAGATATTGATAATATTTGTGATGAGAATGAACAAAAGGTTAGTAGTGATGAGGAGCAAGATTTTAACGAAGAAGCTATTGAAGCATCGTATAATTTTGAAAAATTCTGTGAAAAAGAATTTAAAGATATCAATAATTTTGATAATGAAAAAAAATTAGAAAATGAAAAGGATAATATAAATATGGATCCAGAAAAGAAAAATGAAAATGATCATAAAAGAGATGATAAGTATGATCATAAGGATGAAAATACTAAAAATGATCCAGCTGCTGAGAATAATCAAAATGAAGAAAATGATCTTACCAATGTAGATGACGTGTTTGAAAGAAATAAAAGTGACGATTTTAATATTAGTCATGATAATATTACAAAGGATGTTAATGAAAATAATAAGGACGATGTTAATGAAAATAATAAGGACGATGTTAATGAAAATAATAAGGACGACGCGAATAAAAATAAAGACGATTCGAATGAAAATAATAATATAGTAAATGAAGACATGAAAATTAATAAAGATGATGAATATAATATGAATGATATGGAACCTTTGGAAGAAAATAATAACGAAGATATGTTAAATTATGATGATGAAAATAATAATAATAATAGAATAAATTTCGATCATTTAACAAGCCAATTCGATAATAATAAATTGGACGAAACATATGATAATTTGAGTAATATAAATGATGACGATAGTTATAATTTTGATTCAAATTTTGAAATTGAGTCTAGTGATTTTTCCAAAGATTTTAGTGATATATCTTTCTTAGAAAAGGATGAAGGAGAAAAAGAAGATAAAGATGAAGACAAAAATAAAGACAAAAATAAAGATAAAGATGAAGACAAAAATAAAGATAATGATGAAGATAAAAATAAAGACAAACACGACAAACACGACAAACATGATGATGATGTGCAACTTGATGATAATAATATGTTAAAGGATAATTATGAACAGCAAATATCGGAAGGAAGCATAAATTATGAAGATGAGCTATTTGAAGAAGAGGAGAAAGACAATGTTGAAAATAATGAAGATCGACAGAATAAATATGAAAGGGAAGAACAATTGAATGAAGATAAAAAAGAGGAGGACAATTTGGAAATTGTTGATGAGAAGGGTGAGGGATGTGTAGATAACAACGATGGTAATAATAATGATGGTAATAATAATGATGGTGATAATAATGATGGTAATAATAATGATGATAATAATAATGATGATAATAATAATGATGATAATAATAATAATGATAATAATAATAATGATAATAATGATGGTGATAATAATAATGAAAAAGGAAAATCATCAAATTGTAACGATGAAACCATGGATGAAGAAGCCAGTCCATATGATAATAAGCTAGCTAACCAAAAAGATGATAAAAATGTAGAAGAAGAAATATCTTATGGTGAAAAAAAACATGAAGAAAAAAATAATGCTGAAAACAGAATAACAGATAATATATATGATAATGAGGATTTAAATAATGACCCTATGAAAAAATCTAAACAAAATAACATAAATATTAATACACAAAAGGACAAAGGAAATGGAAAAGATAATATGGAAGGTGAACAAAATTTAAATGGAGGTGATAAGAATGAGAATATACAAGATGATCAATCTAATAGAAATGATTTTTCATATATGATTAATAAATGTAATATGTATATGGAAAAGATAAGTGACATATCGAAATTTTTAGATAAAATACAGGATCGTATACGTAATATGAATGATAATAATATTAACGATAATAATATTAATGATAATAATATTAATGATAATAATATTAATGATAATAATATGTATGATAATAATATGTATGATAATAATATTAATGACGACAATATTAATGACAATAATATTAATGACAATAATATTAATGACGACAATATTAATGACAATAATATTAATGACGACAATATGTATGATAATAATCATACAAATGAACGTGCTTTGAATAAGGAAGATTCCAATTTGGATCATGAAGAAGATGATTATAAAGCACAAGAAAAAAATAAAAATGGAGAAATGAATAATGTTCTTTCTCTTGAAGAAAGAGAAATGAAGAAAAATATAACGAATCGTTTTGATGACGTAGATAAAGAAGAATCTTCTAATATGGAAGCAAAAGAAAAAAAAAAAAAAAATATTTTAAATGATAAGAAAGATGAAGTATTAAAAACAGATTTTGATAATAAAGAAGAAGAAAATTTAAATTGTGTAGATTGTGATTATGTGAAAGAGGAAGACTATGATACGAATGATTTAATAAAAGATGGTTATAATAAAGTTCATTCAAATATTAAAATATTTGAAAATAAAATTGATGATAATAATAATATTATTGAAGAAGAAGAAGAAGAAGATTATAACAATATAAATGAGATGAAAGATAAGGAAAAAAATAATTTTATAGAACATATAAATAATATTGATCATTATGAAGATATATACGAAAAAATTAATAACGAAACGGAAATATTATCTAGCCAATTATGTGAAGAACTTAAAATGATTTTAGAACCAACTATTCGAAATAAATATGAAGGAGATTATAAATCTGGAAAAAAATTGAATATAAAAAAATTAGTAAATTATTTTGCTAGTGATTTTCGAAATAATAAAATATGGAAAAGGAAAACGAAATTAGATAAAAGAGATTATAATATTATTATTGCTATAGATAATACGAAAAGTATGAAAATAAATAATATTCAAAAAACAACATTAAATACTATCTTTTTAGTAGCTAAAGCATTTGAAAAATTAAATGTAGGTAAAATTTCGATATGTTCATTTGGAGAAAATGAAAAAATTAATTCGAATAATATTGTTTGTTCAATGACGAATAATTTAAATAAACAAGATTTTTTAAAAATATTAAATCATTTTCAATTTAATTATGATACAGAAACTTCTTTTGATAATGCTATGTTAAATGCTTTAAAAATATGTAATTATATATTTAAAAATACATATAATAATAAAAATAATATTATTAATCATTTAATACTTATAATTAGTGATGGGAGATTTAATAAAAATTCTGTAAAATCAGAAATATTAAAATGTATACAAAATAATTTTATACCTATTCTTATGATTATTGATACACCAGCATCCAATAATAATAAAAAAACACAATCTATTTTTGATTTAAAACAAACATTTTATAAAAATAATAAATTACAAATTGTTCCTTATCTTCATGATTTCCCTTTCCCATATTTTGTTGTTGTTGATGATTTAAATAATATACCATCCTTAACATGTGACATTATCAGGCAGTGGTTCGAAATATTAAACAACAAATAAAAGTTGCGCATATGGTTAAAATAAAAAAAAATATATACATATATGTATATATGTATATATATATATATATTTATATTTACAATGTTACCTTTTCTTTTTTTTTTTTTTTTACATATATATGTAATTATTTTATAAACATGACATGTTTAATCAATCTATTATTATAATTAAAAATTTATTTTTATATGTTAACCAATTTTTATTCCATTTTTTTTTTTTTAATTTTTAATATTTTCAAAACCTTTAACATATTTATCACATAAAAGAAATATGTAACATGTTCAAGTATTTTAATGTTTCTTTTTTTATTTTTAAAAAAAAATATATATATATTATGTATATATATATATATATAATATTATCAGAACAAAAAAAATAAAATCACAAAATAATTAAAACTTTATATTCATTATTTAAATAATTATAAATAGGTTTATATAGTTTAAACAAACAAAAATTTCCACCTGATTAAATTTATGATCATTTTATAAAAATGGAAATATTTCTACCTATATCATTTTATGTGTACAAATGAAAAAAAATATACACATTATATGTATATATAGACAGTTGTTTATAGTTACAAATGTATATATATATATAATATATATTTATTTATTTTATTATACTTTATTTTTTCAATGTAAGTTATTTTAAAATGTGAACATATATATATATATATATATATTTATTTATTTATTCATTTATTTTTTTAATATTTTAAAGTTCCAAATTTTTTTTTTTTTGTGCGTACACATTTTTTAATCCGTTGTAAAATTTGTAATAAATTTTAATTTCAAACACCATACATTTTCATCATATAATAAAAGAAAAATATATATATATATATATATATATATGTGTATATATATTTTTTACCATTTTTATAATTTATAAATTCATTTTGTATATATAATAAATATGTTAACACAAATTAAAAAAAAAAAAAAAAAAAAAAAAAAACATGCAATAAAGTGTGCGTAAATAAGTTTCTTTTTCTTTAAATTGTATTCTAGCTCAAATGTATAAATAATATATTTATAAAATTCTCTTTCAATTTTTTTTAATATACATTTGTTCTGTTTTCATTCAAAAAAAAAAAAAAACAAAATATAAAAATACAATAAAATAGTGTACATATATATTATGTATATGTAGGTATATATATATATATATATATATATATATATATATATATATATATATATATTTATATTTATATATATTTATATATACATATATATTTATTATATATTCTCTTTTTTTATGGACGGTTCAAAGATATTCGTTGTGTCTACAATATTGTATACAAATTTTTTTAAAATGTGGAGAAAAAAATTTATGTATACATGTCAGAAAAAATTTCTTAATATATAACCAGTGAAAAGATTTACAAGTCTATTTTTCAAAAATGAAATTATCTCATCTTATTATATTAAATTATTTATTTTTTGGTGAGTTAATTAAAAGAAAAGAACATTTTTAAAAATATAAAAAAAAAAAAAAAAAAAAAAAAAAAAGGCACATGTTATTCTATGAATATATAAAATATGGATATATATAAATTTATTTATTTTATTTTTATTTCAGATAATTTAAATGGTGTTCGAAGCAACAACATATCTCATAAAGAAGGTACACAATGAAAGATTTAAGTATAAACATAAGTATATTATATATATTATATATTTATTTATATATATATATTTATATATATTTATTTGTAGACGATTGTGGAGCTTCTGAACTAGCAATAAAAAAATTACAAGAATTAAAAAAATTTGAACTTGACATTTTAAAAGATTTTATCAAAAAAGATACAGATCATACAGATATGTACAAAAGATATCATTGCATATCAAGTGACTTTTTAAAAAACACTAAACAAGAGGATAAGAGTAAAATAAAAAAAAAAAAAAAAAATATATATATATGTATATATATTTATACATTTATATATATATATATATATATATATATATATATATATTATTACATATTAGCCACCTCATCACATTATACTTTATTTAATTTTATGTAGAGAAGGATAATTATACAAATAAAGAAGACAAAACAGACATAGAGAATTCATCGAATTATATTATAAATAATAAAAATGAAAAAACCAGTTTTATTAATAAAATAATTTCTTTTGTAGGAATGTGGAATTATAAAAAATATGGGAACAATATACAAGAATCTAAAAATAAAATAAATATATATAATAATAATAATAATAATAATAAAACAGAAAACGAACTTTTATACAATAAAGAAGATTACACAAATCATATACCAACAAATGAAAATCCAAACTCATATATGCAATTATCAGCTTTTAATTTAACAAAAAAAAGTATGTTTTTAGGAGGTAAAGATAATGCTAGCCAAAATTTCGAAGTAGGGAATTATGGTTCTTTCTATATGATATTCGGTGCAAGAAATACAGATTATCCATGGGCTTGCTCATGTGACACTTTACAATTAGAAGAATATAAAGAGAAAAAAAGATCATATGTTTTATGTAGTAATCAATTAGATATGTCTATACAAAACTCAGATCTGTTTTGCAATCCTAAAAATGGAGCACACTATTATTATTTATCATATTTTATTCTATTCTTTCTATTTATCGCATATATATAACATAATATATATATGACAAAAAAAATATATGAAAGCTAAGAGAGAGTTCTCTTCCAAGGGCTCACATAAATAAATAAATACATAGATATATATAAAAATATAAATATATATATATATATATATATATATAATTTTTTTTTTTTTTTTTTTTTTTTTTTTTTTTTTTTTTTTTTTTTTTTT
>NC_033659.1:1332279-1334934 GCF_001601855.1 Plasmodium reichenowi | reverse complement strand
TATATATAAAAAATAAAATAAAAAAAAAAAAAATTAAAAAATAAAAATTAATTATTAATAAATAAATATATATATATATATATATATATATTTATTTATTTATTTATTAATTTGCTTATATTTGTTTTTCTTGTTTTTTATTAAAAAAAAAAAAAAAAAAAAAAAAAAGAACGAAATAAAGATATATAGACATATGAACATATAAATATTTCATATACATACATAAAATATGATAAAAGAAAGAAAAAAAAAACGTATATTTAAAATGGAAGGTATTAAAAATGTATAAAATATATGTTGAACATTTAACAAAATATACCAAATTGTTTAGACATATGTAAAAAAAAAGAACAATATATATAACAAGTTGTGAAAATAATTAATACACGCACAAGGCTCCTTTAGAACAAATGACACCATAATTTATTTAATTTTTTTTTTTTTTTTTTTTATTATTATTCATATGTTCCCCACATTGGTACATCATCCTTGAGTTTTTACACATTCATATGTTTGATGCTTCTTTTTTTTTTCTTTTATTTATTTATTTATTTATTTATTATTTTATTTTATTTTATTTTATTTATCGTACCTTCAATATCCCCGCAGCTATCAATTTTTGTAGTCCATTAAATATTTTTGGATCCTTTATATACTCAGATATAGAGTTAGGATTTTCATTTAATTTTTGTAGAATGATTTGAAATTGTGGGTCTGAAATAATTTGTTGTATTTCTGGATCGGCCATGGATTTTTTAAATTGTTCTTCATCAACTTTTTCCGATTTCGACATTTCATCTATTTTGAATGCACATCTTTGATATCCTTCTAAACATTCTTTATTATTTGGATCTAGTTCTAGACCTTTATTATATGCTTGTAAAGCTTTATAATAATCTTTCATAAAGAAATGGAGATTACCTTTTCGACTATAAGCTTTAACAAATGTAGGATCTAATTCGATTGCTTTCATAACATCTTCTAATGCTGATGGATATTCTATTAATTTGGTTAATGCTGCTGCTCTGTTTGAATATAATTTAGCATCATTTGGATTTCTTCTTATGGCTTCATCATATTCTTTTTTAGCATTTGGAAAATCATTATTTTTAAAATATTCATTTCCTTTATTTTTATGTTCCTCAGCTTTATCTGGATCGATATATGCTTCTTTTTCTTCCTTTTCTTTTCTTCTTTCTAATTCTTTTAAAGCATTTCTTGTAGCTCTATTATTATCTTCTACTAATGATTTTCTATAAGCTTCAATAGCTAAATCATATTTTTTCATATTAATATAACTAATAGCTAATCTATTATATAATTTAGCAACTTGTATAAATTCTGCTTTGAAATTATATCTATTTTCTATAGCATATAAACATGTTTCTATAGCTTTATCATAATTTTTCATTTCTATATATACAGCTGCTTTATTATAATGATACATTATATCATTTGGATTTATTAGTATTGCTTCTTCATATTCTTTTAATGCTTCATCGAATTTTTTTTGTTTATAGAATTCATTACCTTTTAATTTATGTTCATCACCTTGTATTTGTTCAGGAGTACGGTTTTGTTTTTTCATTTCTTCTTCTTCTTTTTTTTTCCTTTCTTCTTCTTCTTTTTTCTTTCTTCTTTCTTCTTCTTCTCTTTGTTGTCTTTGTCTTTCTTCTGCATCATTTCCTTCTCCGGTAAATTTAAAACCGAAAAATTTCTCTACACCTTCACTAATTTTTGGATGACATGTCGAGAGTATAATACGTATATTCATAGGGTTACTATTAATAGATTTTATGGTATTCAATAACTCATTTGGATAGTTACTATTTTCTTCTTTATAAGATTTTAATTGTGGATCATTCTCAATAATATTATTTAAATGTGCAATTAATTGTGCATTCTCTAACATATTTTCATTTCTTACTTTAGATAATGCGTCTTGTAATGATTTATTATTTGGATCAATTTTTAAACCTTCTAAGTACGTCTTCTCAGCATTTGCTAATTGTCTCAGTCCATGTTCTGCACACCCTTTCCTAATATACCCTTTAGGCCAATCCTTTTTTATACTAATACATTTATTTGCGCTTTCTAAAGCTTCATAAAATCTACCTAAACTTGCAAAGGACCCAGATAAATTCGAATATAGTACATGATCTAAAGGATCATTTGTTATAGCATCACTAAAATATTTTATGGCTTCTTCATATTTTCCTTCTTGAAAGCACTTATTTCCTAATTCTTTTAATCTCTGAGCTTCTTCTTTGTTAACCATTTTGTAAAAAAAATTAAACTATATATAATATTATTTTATTATATATTATATTATATTATATTATTTTTATTTTTATTTTTTTTTTTTTTTCTCTACAAAATTTATCTATTCGTTTATTATAAAAATATGTATTTCTAATAATAAATAATTAAGATATGAATTTATAGAAACAATATATATACTTGTATAGTTTTATTTTTTTATATAAATCATTACATATATAAAATTATACAATATTTTTTCGAAGAGATAATTTTATATTTTAATAATATATATAAAAAAAGGTGTTTTTTTTTTTTTTTTTTTTTTTTTTTTTTATTTTATGATAATATTTTATTTTCCTTATTTTATAAATTATATTAGTTATATGTGATTAA
>NC_033659.1:1324403-1329068 GCF_001601855.1 Plasmodium reichenowi | reverse complement strand
GAAATAAATAATATAATTTATAATTATATATTCTTGTCACAATAAAAAAAAAATATATATATATATATATATATATATTTATAATATGTATATTTTAAACTAGAAAAGGAAAAACTAATATTTTATTTATTATCATTCAAGATTTACATTTTATAATAATAAATACCTAATAGAAATATATCAATGGCAGACAAGTTAACAGAAGAACAAATTTCGGAATTCAAAGAAGCCTTTAGTTTGTTTGATAAAGATGGAGATGGAAGTAAATCATAAAAAAAAAAAAAAAAGAACATATATATATATATATATATATATTTAAACATTGTTTATAATATGAAATTGTTTCTTTTCCTTTTAACAATTTCATATTTTATTGATTTAATATTTCTATTGAGTCTTTTTATTTCTTATGTATATATGAAATTTATATAAAAATTATATTATATATTACCTGAACAGTTCATAAAAATATATATATATATATATACTTTTTTGGCTGTAAAATGTGAACAAAAAAAAATATTATGAACAATTCAGACAAATTAAATGAAAATGAAAGAAAAAATTAAAACGTTATAAAAATGTTATGTACAAATAGCCAAAAATATAAATCATATTGATGTAGTACATATAAAAATATACATATATATATATATATATTAATACATACAGTTCTTATTTTATTTTATTTTATTTTATTTTTCTCATTAGCTATAACAACTAAGGAGTTAGGAACTGTCATGAGATCTTTAGGACAAAATCCAACTGAAGCAGAATTGCAAGATATGATTAATGAAATTGATACAGATGGGAACGGAACGATCGATTTTCCCGAATTTCTAACCTTAATGGCAAGAAAATTAAAAGATACGGACACTGAAGAAGAATTAATTGAAGCCTTCCGAGTTTTTGATAGAGATGGTGATGGATATATAAGTGCAGATGAACTAAGGCATGTCATGACAAATTTGGGAGAAAAATTAACAAATGAAGAAGTTGATGAAATGATAAGAGAAGCTGATATTGATGGTGATGGACAAATTAATTATGAAGAGTTTGTTAAAATGATGATAGCCAAATGATTTTTAAATATGCAGAATAAAATAAATAAGTAAATATCATACGTTTATATGTATATATATATATATATATATTTGAGACGTATATTTTATATATGCATTATATATACATTCGTATAAATATACGTGCATGTAACTTTTTCTATATTATTATTATTTTTTTTATATTTATTATTTATTTTTTTTTTTTCTCATGTATTTTTAATATATATATATATTTATTTATTTATTTATTATTAGTAGATAAATTTTTTTATCTTGTTTTAACTGAAATAATTCTAAATTTTCTTAAATGCAGGAACAAAATATAAACGGTTTATGGTTTTATTTATTTATATTTTATAAGGAAAATACAATTTTTGTTCCATTTACACATAAATGTTACACAAAAAGGAAATAACATATATGTTTATATTTTTTTTAACCTGCCAATTTTTAAGAAGCATAAAATGTTATAGTTTTACCAAAAAAAAAAAAAAAATAAATAAATAAAATATAATAAAAATATAATTAAAATATAATAAAAATATAGTAAAAATATAATAAAAATATAGTAAAAATATAATAAAAATATAATTAAAATATAAATAAAATATAATAAAAATATAGGAAAAATATAATTAAAATATAATAAAAATATAATAAAAATATAATAAAAATATAATAAAAATAAAATAATAAATAAATATAAGGCACATTTTTAAAATACAATATTTATAAGTCCATTTAACATTATTATTTGAGTGTACATTACTCCTCTTTTTTATGAAGTTCATTCTTTTCTATAAACCAATTAATATAAGATAAAAAGTTATTTTCTTTAATATGTAATTGAATTTCCTGAAAAAATGATCTGTAGATATATAAATTATGATAGGTTAGTATAACATGTGCTGTTAATTCATGACATTTTAATAAATGGTGTATGTATGATTTGGATTCTTTTCTTGGAGAATTGTATGTTATAGTAGAGTGATCCAAAACATATTTGGGATTATTCAGATCAATAATAAGATTAACATCGTTTTTAAAATCTAAAAGATTAATATCATATATATTATCATTATTTTTATTTTGTAGATTATATTCATTTCCGTCTTGTAAATTATCTATTTTTATATTCATATTTATAGCTTTTCCGTTTTTTGCCAAATAATATGGGAAATTAGGTTCTATAACATCTATCCCATGATAAATGGCGTGTAAAATTTCTATAGGGTTCCCATTACTGAGTTGTATAAATTTTAATTTATTATTTGGTAATAAATTTAAAATATTTTTGAAAGCATTAGTACGAGTTTCATTTGATTCGTCATATCCTAATCCACTTAATAATATACCATCAATAATAGAATCATATTTATTTATTATTTCTGTAATTACAGTATCAATATCTACTGTACATGGTATTGATAAAATACATAAAGAATTAGATAAATTTGTATTTTTTATAATTTGTACTTTTTCTAAGAATTCATTCATTAGATTTATTATCCTAATTTTTTTTTTTTTACCAACTTGTTCATTTATTTTTATTTCTTCACACGGGATACAAAAAATGTCAGGTTCAAATATTTTTAAACATTTCATATAATCGTCTATAGAAAATACAGCCGTAGAATTATCATATTTTAAACTAATAGATTTATGTATATTTATATTATAATCATCTACTAAAACGTTTCGTATATTTAAATATCTATAGCTATCTTGGAAATCACAAAATTGATGTAAATAATGTCCAGATACTTCATTTGTTTTATTGGATGAAAAATATTCCTTTGCTTTTTCAAAAACATCTAGGTTATTATAAATTTCATGTAATGAGCAATTTATTATAAATTTTTTATCTATTTTTCTTAAAAGTTCTAAATTAATATATTCCGGTGTTATGTTATTTGTCAATATTGTGTATGTCGGTGTTTCTATATCCTTAACATGTTTTACACGATAGTTATAGGATACAACTTTCATTTTAAAAAAAAAATAAATAAATAAAATAAAATAAATAAATAAATAAATAAATAAATATATATATATATATATATATATATATATATTATACAAATTTATAAATATATTTATAATATTATTATAATACAAATATTACATATTTTATTTTATTTTTTTATTTTATTATATTATTATTTTATTTTGGTTAAAATTTGTTCCTCATTTAAACTATTTGCAACAATTTTTCTCTTTTAAAAAAGAAAGAAAATATTAATGTTATATTTAAAATTATTTATAATTATGAAAATAAAACATGTAGGCTAATTTTTCTTTTTCGTTTTTACCATTCTACAACATTGTAAAATGTAATTTATAACGAATTATTAGGATGTAATAAAAATATTTTATTAAATGGTAATATATATAAATTATGTAGAATATAGGTTCAAAAAAAAAAAAAAANTAATAAATATGACAAGTTTATATATATATATATATATATATATAATTTATATACGTTACTTTACTTGTTTATAAGTGACTCTCCTTTTTTAATTTATCATTCAATTTTAGTTTCAAAATATTTTTTTATTATCCATTCTATTTTATTCTTCAAAAAAAAAAAAAAAAAAAAAAAAAAACATACATACAAACAAACATATATATATATATATATATATATATTTTTAATTCCAATTTGAATATAATTTTATATGATATAAAAAAAAGTATGCTTATATCTAAACTAAATAGTTTATTGTTCCTCGTAAAATTATATAAAAAATGAACCAAATAGTAATTAATAATTTAAATTATAATTACTATAATGGAATACAAAGAACACGTATTAAGGCTTTACAAAATGTCAACTTATGTTTTGAAAGGGGTATGAGGATATTGGTTTGTGGAAAAAATGGTGCAGGAAAAAGTACATTATTGAGTATCATAGCAGGAAAAAAAGTAAGAATGATTAAGAAAATAAAGAGTAACACACATATATATATATATATATATATTTATTTATGTATATATTTATTTGTGCGTTTATTTTTATTTTTATTTTTTATATAGTTGATTAAGGAAAACGAAGTACTAATATTTAATAAACAGGCTTTTCACGACACGGACTTATCTAATAAAATAGGTTATGTTGGAGAATGGTGGAGTGAAGGTAGATAAAAATAAATATAAACAAACAATTGAACATATATATATATTTATGTGTATATATATTTATGTGTATATATATTTATGTGTATATATATTTATGTGTATATATATTTATGTGTATATATATTTATGTGTGTATATATTTATGTATAAATGTTTACTCCTTTTTAAATCCCTTTTAGAGTATGCCATGAACATAAGCATAAAAGATTTCTGCTTCAATTATGGATATACTAAAAGATACAATAATTTATTAAAATTATTCGAACTAGACGAAAATAAAATTATATCAAGTCTTTCCAAAGGTGAAAGAAAAAAGGTTCAAATCATGGTTAATATAATTATGAGAAAAGATATTTATATATTTGATGAGGCTACTGAATCTCTCGATTTGGTATCAAGGAAATTATTACTAGAGTAAAAAAAAAAAAAAAAAAAAAAAAAAAAAAAAAAAAAATATATA
>NC_033659.1:1318557-1324148 GCF_001601855.1 Plasmodium reichenowi | reverse complement strand
AAAAAAAAAAAAAAAAAAAAAAAAAAAAAAAAAAAAAAAAATATATATATATATATGTATATGTAAAAGTTCTAATTATATATATATATATATATATATATATTTATATCAAATGTTCTTACCTTATTTTGCTTTCGTTATGTATTTATTAGATTTTTAAAGAAAGAATGCATAAAATATAATAGCATTGTTATATACTCAACGCATATTTTTGATCATATGGATAAATGGTCTACTCACGTTCTCTATCTTTCTGAAGGAATAGTTACCTTTTTTTCCAACATTTATAATATTACAAAGTCGTATAAACAAATATGTTGATAAAATATAAATAAATATATATATATAAATATATATGTATATTTTTTTTTTTTTTTTTTTTTTTTTTTTTGATAGTCTTGAGAATTATTCTTCCTTGGCGGAATACATTTGTGACCACATGGTGGAGGAAATTAAAAAAAAGGAAAAGATCGATAAATTGGACGGTACATAAAAATATTAATAAATAAATAAATACATACACACATACATACATGTGTAAATACATACATATCATGTATATGTATATGTATATGTATACTTTTTTATATCTTCCATTTTATTTTTTTGTTAGATCTCCTCTTAATCGATTCAGATTAAATAAAGAAAAATGTATAACGTAGAACACTTGATTGTTTCCCTTGTTATATAAATAATTGTATAGACAAACAATATAAGCATCATATAACATGAATTAATCAAAATATTAAGCAAAGTGTCTAAATACATTACTATAAATATAGAGTCGCATGTAATAAATTGATTTGGTTCATTTTTTTTTTTTTTTTTTTATTTATTCAACTTGATTTAAGATTTGCAATACAGTTTGGTGCTTCCTTAATATATTCATGTATAAATTATACAAGGCATATGTTTGTCTTCTTAAATCGTTTAAGGATTTTCTGTTTTTTATATTAAAATTGATTGTATTATATAATAAATCTTTTATATACTTAAAATGTTGATCTATATTATTATTTATAATATTGTTAAGTAAATCTTTTCTTTTATATAATTTTATATATAAAAAGTTAGATAGATTGAATACTTGTTTTTTTGTTATCATTTCATATAATAATAATCCAAGTAACCATATATCAGTCGAAAAGATTTTTTTTTTTTTTTTTTTTAAAATATATAAATTTTTTAATTTTGTTTTCATCTTAAAGATTAAATGTTGTACATAATTAAATGGATATGTAGATTTTTTTTTTTTTTGTTTGTAAAAGACATAAAAGAGTAATTTCCTTTTTTGTTTTTCCTTACATTTAATAAATATTTTACATTTCTTAATATGATTTATGTTATTTTGAATTATATTATTTATTTTATTCTTAATCTTTATTCTTTTGTTATGGTATGGATTAGATTTATATTTATTTATATTTTTATGAGTATTAATCAAAAGTTCAGGTGCAGAAGAAATTTCATTTCCTCTATTTTTTCTTAAAAAGATAAAATCAGTATTGTTAAAAAAAAATTTACATTCTCCAAAATCGTATATATTAATCGAAGGTACGTATAAATGTTGATTATCATGTTTACATTTTTTTATTGGTTCATTATATATATGATTCATATGTTGCTTGTTTATATTGTTTATGGTAAGAATAGGTTTATTCCTGATCATTTGATCTTTATGATGATATATATAATCTGTATTAGTAGAAATAAAAGAATCTAATAAAAATTTCTTATTATAATTTATCATAATATTATTTGTGTTAAGGTCAAAATGAGCAATTCCTTTTTTATGTATATTTTTCAATTTGTCCATTATTTGAATAAAAAGGTGTAGAATAAATAAAACATATGTATATTTTATACATTTTATATTGGATATTTTTTTTAATAAAAGATAATATAGGATTCTATATTTGTGTTTACACATGTTTATATGATAGAAATATGATTTATTAAATATATAAGGTTTATTATTAGATAAATATATATATATATATTTTTTTTTTTTTTTTTTTTTTTTTTTGATTATATATAAAGAATATACTTTTTTTTTTATATCATTTATATTTTCGAAAGATACAAATCCATTAACTACATTTTTTAATTGTACCCTTTTTAATTGTTTCATATAATTATCATGTTGTTTATTTATTAATTCTTTTAAGCTAGATATATAATAATGCATTAATATGTAATATGAGAAATCACATTTCTTATCATCATCATTTAATATAAGTCCATAATTACCTATCTTATTATTTTTTATATTATTATATACTTTATTTAAAATTACTAGTGCCTTTATTTCATTATATATATTTCTGAATATATAATTCTGGTTCATATTTTCTGGAATATCTATAAATTTTACAACACAGGTATTCTGTTTTGTTTTTATATTCGAAGGATAATGACATAGATATATTTTCCCGTAGGCCCCTTGTCCTACTTTTTTTTGAATAATAAAATGTTTGCAGAATTTTGATTTGTTGTAAATAATTATGGATAAATTATATAATATATGTAAATGTACATTACTTTTATTATTTATTATGTTCTTAATTCTGTTTTTTATCTTATTTTTTATTTTTTTATTCATAAAAATAAAAGCTTGTACAATGTTCATAATGTTTACATCTTCTACCTTTTTGAAATCTTTGAAAAACGAGAAATTATCGTGCAATGTTTTAATATGTTTATATATAATTATTTTTAATTTTTGTGATGTAAATAATTTTTTCTCTAACTTACTATATAATATGTTATTATGATAATTATCATCATAATAATTTTCATTGAAATACAGAAAATTGACGTCCTTTTTATTATAAGATGTTATTAAAGAAAATATAAGATATATAATCCATTCAAATATAACATCATCATTTATTTGTGTAGAAAAAAAAGATGAAACGATTTTTTCTTCATTCATATGAAGGTTGGAATGGTTCATACACAAGGGAGTTTTCATTTTTTTTTTTCTTGTATTTAAAATATAATGAGTATAATATTTTTTTTTTTTTTTTTTTTTTTTTTTTTCTCTTACATTTTTGTTTAAATAATCGACAACCATTTTGGTAGAAAATAAAGTTGGATATATGATATTCCTCTTAAAAGAGAAAATACAATGTGTACATTTAAAAATCGTTTTTAAAAAAAAAAACTTTTTTTTTTTATTTTTATAATAATATACTTTATGATTATTTTCTTTTACATTACTTTTTTTTTGTAACATATCTTGAATCCTTTTTAACTTCAAAGAAGGTATTCCTAAAGTTGTACTTTTTTTATCATATGTAATATGTGAATTATTTTTTTCTTTTTCATACAACCCTAGAATGTTATAATTTTGCTTTGTCTGTTTTTTTAGTTCAATACAATAATTAGGGTAGTTATTTTGTTTGGATATGATAATTTGATTAATGCAATATAAAAAATATGTTAACAAATTTATTTTATAAAAATAGAATTGTACAAATAAATTCTTCCTTTGGGATATTAAAAAAAGGATTTGTATATAAGTCTTTATAAAATGTAGTGTAATATTAGTTTTTCGATTCATCGAATATAATAATATAAATAAGACAAAATATTTATTAATCAAATGTACAAAAAATGAATTTTTTTGAGATAATAAGAACATATTTTTTTTATATTTCATACATTTTATGCATTTCATACATTTTATACATTTCATACATTTTATACATTTTATACATTTCATACATTTCATAATATAATAATTGTCTTTCTCTTTTTTTGGATACCATTCATTATCTTTTTTGTATAATTCAAGGAAATGCTCGTATATTTTATAATATAAATATAACAAAAGTATGGTATACTTCTTTTGTTTATTCTTCAAATTATTTTTATCATATGTTCTATTCACAATATTAACATTTGTATAATTATAATAATTATTATTATTTATTATATTATATATAATAGTACGAGAAAATCTATAAGATTTATTTTCTTCCTTTTTATTATAACGTTTACTATTAAGAATAAAAAACAACTCAAAATATAGATATAATTTTTTTTTTGAAAGAAGAAATATAAATTGTTCATATATTATATGAAAAATATGTAATACCTTTAAATAATATTTCCTTTTTATCATACTCTTATTATTATAATAATAATTATAATTCTTATTATTTAAGATATCTTTCCTTTTGACTGTTGTAAAAAAAAAAGGATGAGTACTTTGGAAACTATAAATTTTGATTATTTTAAAAATCTTTAAAATAAAAAGTAGCAATATATATTTCCGATACATTGTAAGAGAAACAGTATACTCTTCTTCATAACATATAACCTTATATAAACTAACGAAAAAGTGTATATTTTTGATTATTTTGTAAATCCAAGCAAAACAAATAATACGTTTATAATTTTTATATTTTAATTTTTTTCTCTCCTTCATATAATTTTTTCTTAATAAAAATAAAAAAAATGAAATATCTCTTGTGTTTTTTCTTTTACAAGTACATATTTGTTTATAAGAAAATATGAAAGAACCATAATTATCATCACCTATAATTTTTAAGAGGAGATATATTTTTTTGGTATCATATGTATATTTATGTAAACATACATATAATAACCAAATATATATATAAAACATTTCATTTATAATAAATATAAATAATAAATAATTTTTCATAAAAATATATTCATCTGTCAATTTAATAGGACTCTTCATATTCTTAAAATATAAAAACAAAAAATTTTTTATTGAGCATTTCTTTCTATAACTATTATAACTTTTAATAATAATATCATTATTATTATTATTATTATTATTATTATTATTGTTATATTTTATGTAAACACATCTTATTATATATATTGAAAAATATTTATAAAATATATTCATCAAATTTTTTAACAAAAAAAGATATCTTATGGTAGGATTAAAATTTCCTTTTTTATTCATAATGATTAAAAACAGTTTTTTAATTATTACATATAAAGACTGAATGTATTTCATTTTTTTCTTATTTCTAAATAATTTATAAAAACTTGAAGGGATGTTATTATATATTCCTCTTCTTTTTACTTTTCCAATATGAATGTTTCTCTTCCTTTGGTAATTATTTTTGGAACAATCTAAATATAATAATTTTTTTGTTCTTTTATTACTCAACAAATATGAATCATTTTTTTTAATTCTTCTTTTTTTTATTTTGGACGTTTTAAATAAATAACTATATATATAATGAAATATATTTGGTTCAAAAAATAAATCCTTCTCATTTCCATTGTTAATAAAAATATTTTTTAGACAACCCTTCTTTTTATATATAAAATTGATCAATATATGTTCTAATAGTTGGTCATCCTTATATTTCAAAACAAAAGGGTTTTCCATCTTTTAAGGACATATTCATTTTATTTTATTAACACATATTATAAATATACTATAACATATAATAATAAAAAGTATTATATAAGTATATTTACTCATTTTTTCATTTTCTTTTTTTTTATTTTTTCCCTACATATTTTTTTAAGTATATATTTCGCATTTTCTTTTCTATCAATGGATATAAGTTCTTTTTATATTATATCATAAAAAA
>NC_033659.1:1308829-1318440 GCF_001601855.1 Plasmodium reichenowi | reverse complement strand
AAAAAAAAAAAAAAAAACTTGATGCACAAATTATAAGAATATACATTTTAAGGCACCCCCATAAGTTCATAATATATATATTATATATATATATATATATTTATTTTTTTATTATGTTCATTTTTAATGTTAAAAAATTTTCTTTATCTTTATATATATCACTTCTAAGACATTTAAAAATATTGAAAAAAAGAAATATCTGTTCATGATTTATTATTTTTTATATTACATAAATTCTTTATATATTATTATATATATAAATATATTTTTTATATAATATAATAAAATATTATATATTTATTAACAAATTAAAAACTATTGTGTACTCATCTTTTCATAAAATATAAATACGTACACATTTTAATATTATTATAGCATTATTATCATTATTTCTTTCTTATTTTTTTTTTTTTTTCTTCTTTTTTGAGGAATATAACATTATATATATATATATATATATATATATAATAAAAAATATATATTTACATATTTTTGACAAAAAAATTATATATAGCAAAATATTAAATATATATGAATAGTTCACTTCGTGTTTACAATCTATTATATAAGATCTTATTATATATATATATATATATTATATATATATATATCTTAATTTCTTTGTTTTCTTTATCTTTAATTTTTTTTTTTTTTTTATTAACTCTCCTTTGTCTTATAAAAATATGGTACATTGAATATTTTTTTTTTTTTGTTTTTTCATGAAATATAAGAGTTATCAATAAAAACATAAAATGTATATTCATAAAAATATTTAATATATATTTTCTCATATGTATATATAAAATATATATGTATGTATATATAAAATATATATGTATGTATATATAAAATATATATGTATGTATTTATAAAATATATATGTATGTATTTATAAAATATATATGTATGTATTTATAAAATATATATGTATGTATATATTTTATTGTTTGAAGAATTAAACAGAAAAAGAAAAGCGTTAAATTTTTTATTTTTTTTTTTTCTCTCTCTTGTATGTATAAAATAATACGTGAGGAAAAATTACTCCTTGACACATTATGAGATTTCAAAGAAGTGAAAAAGATAGAACATATTAAAGATAATGATTATTAAGATATATATTTATATATAAATAAATATTTATATATATATATATATATATATATATATATATAATTATGTATATCATAAAATGAAGACCCCTTATCTAAATAGTCTTGTCATTCCATTAATCAAAAAATTTATAAAATGAGACTATATAGTAAGAAAAAAAGGAAATGTAATATTAATTTCATAGACATAGAATTGGAGGCTTTTATATTTGGATGTTTCTTATACAGCTGGAATGATATATTAACAAACAATATAATATATAAAAAATGTAATAACAACAAAGATGAGAAAATAAAAAATAATAATAATAATAATAATAAAATAAATTATAACGTGGTTAATAATAAAAAGAAAAAATTGACTACTTTAAAAAGTTCAGGAGTTAATAAAAGGAATTTCTCCTCTATTAAAAATAATAAAAAGAATATAACTACAAACCATATTTTTTATAATTGTTCAGCAAAAAACAAAATAATAAATAAAAGTAACTCAAAAAATTATGTAAATTATTGTAATAAATATAATGAACATATATCTTGTAGTATAAATACAGATTTTCAAATTAAACATAATATAGATATTAACGCATTAAATGACAAACTCTTATATTTTGTAAAAATTAATTTCTGTTTAAATAATAAAGACTTTAATATATTTTGTAATCTATATCATTTTTATAAGCATATTAAAGAAGATAAAAAAAATGAAGAAACCAAACTACTCAACAGCTTTTTTAAGCATAAGGTTGTCAAATGTGGAAAAAAGTTTAAAAATGGTTGTACTAATAAAGAGGATATAAAAGGACACTCACAAAATGAGAAAAATGATAATATGTATGATGGTATAGCTAATAAATGTGATGATCATAAGTATAATATACATGATTATCATAAGTATGATAAATATGACGATCATAAGTATGATAAATATGACGATCATAAGTATAATAAACATGACGATCATAAGTATGATAAATATTACGATCATAAGTATAATATACATGATGATCATAAGTATGATAAATATGATGGTCATAAGTATAATATACATGATGATCATAAGTATAATATATATGATGATCATAAGTATAATATACATGATGATCATAAGTATAATATACACGATGATCATAAGTATAATATACATGATGATCATAAGTATAATATACATGATGATCATAAGTATAATATAAACGATGATCATCTTACATATGATAAACATGATAATGTTTTAAATGGACCATATAACAATTCATATCAAGAAAGGGGAAAATTACATAGAAACTCCAAGAACAATAAAAATGTAAGAACAAAAAAACATGTGAATTGTTTTTTTTGTGATATATATATAAATAAAAACAATTTTGATGATTCCACAAAAATGGAAAAATTTATACATTCATGTATGAACAAAGTATATGCTAATAAAAAATGCAATTTGATGAACAAATGTATTATAAATATAAAAACGTTTGATGATAATTTTATTCATTCAACTACTATAGAACGTTTATTTTGTTTTATATATACACATATGGATAAGAATTTAATTTTTTTTTGGTTTAATTTTTTAAAAGTTTTATTAAATGTTACCATAGATAAACATTTGATGATAAAAATATTTTTTTTCTTTTGTAAAAAAAATTTTTTACTATCTTCATTTTTCCATTCAGAAGAAAACATAATTAATCATGAATTTTTTAGTAAAAATCTGTCCATAAATAAACCATCAAATAATTTTATATTAGATATCATGAAACCATACAAATGTCAAAATATAACAAACCTTATTTTAAATAATAATTTTGTCTTATTACAAAATCTTCTAGATTATTTTTATATGATATGTTCTACTAGAAATATGAGCTTTTATGATAATTTTTTTCTTAATATACAAATGATAAATTTTATATATCCTGTACAACTTAACGTTTTTCATTTTTATTATATGAAGCTATACAAAAAATTTAATCATCAAAGACATTTATATCACGAAAGGATTAATTCTAAACCCATTTTATTTTACAGCAACACAAGTAACATAAACATATTAATGAAAAAGAAGAAACAAAATATAACGAAACATAATTATAATGAAAAAAAACAAAAGAAAACCAAATTAATACCATCATTAGATAATTCAGCGATTCATAATTCTGATAAATCGAAAAACATATATATTAATAACACAAAGGAATTTACAAATAATTATACAAATTCCATTTTATCTATTTCTAAAAATAATCTTAACAATCAAATGTCGTATCTAAATAACAAAATGATTACAAATGAGGGAAATTATCAAAATCATGCAACTAGCCATTCTCGATATAATTATGAAAAAATATATACACGTTATACTAATTTCATTATTGGTAAAAATTGTAATATGATGAATACACACTTCAATCATTTTAATATTACATATCTTAATAAAAAAGGTAAAATTATATATAACCGTTTTAATATAAAAGGTTTTATTACTGAACAGATAAATAAATACTTTTATAAGGATTATAAACCTAATTATATAACAACAACAACAAAAAAAAAAAAAAAAAAAAAAAAAATACCTGCACAAGTCAGGAAGCAATATATTAATCGCTATTTCTATGAACAGCTATTTTCAAGAAAAGAAAAATCATTAATAAAAAATGTCGTTGCATATTTTAAAAGAACATATGAGATTTTAAATAAATATATAGGGATGAATAGATTAGAAAAGCAGAGTAACATGTTTTACTTTTTATTTGATGCTTTACCAACATTAAAAAGGAAAAGCAGCATTAAGAATATATTGGAGCCTTATATTTGTACGATATTTTCAAGTTATGAATTTATGGATATATATAATTTTATTGAAAATTTGAAGCGATTATATACTTTAAAGAATAATAAAAAGGGGAACAACAGTATACGTATAAAAGAACAACATCCGTGTTTAAGATTTTTGAATGATTTACAAGGGTTAAATTATATTTACAATAATTTAAGAGGTGATTATTTAATGTTAATGCAGAATGTGTATCAAGAGATCAAAGGAGAAAATAATAAAAAGATGAATAATAATAAGTTTTATGATAATAGTTTAAAGTATAATATGTTGGATAATAATACATATAATGGTAATATTTTAAATAATAATCAAATAATAAAATGTAATAAAAGTACGATTCATAAATTAATAAGGAATGAAAAAACTGATATATATAAACATGTGTCTATATACAAATTTTCATCAAACCTTATAAATATACAACATAATTTATTTAATATATATTTGGAATGTAATTTATTAAATAAAGCATATGAATTGGTTATGTCGGATTTTGATTTTTCTTTTTCATTAACTGAAGAAATAATTTTCTTATATAAAATATATTTAATTGAATTAAAAAAAAAAAACATTTTGCATTCTTTTGAAATATTAAATATAGCTTTTGATAAATGTTATGTTTTGTTAAAAAAATATTTATGTAATCCAACATCATTTAAATTATTATCAGTTATTAGTATTCATTTCAGTCATATGTTATTTAATTATCCTTATTTATCAAAATTTCTAACTTTTCTTCCATGTCAAAAAATTAAATTTATTAAAAATAATATACTCATGAATGAGAATATAAAAATGGAGCATTATAATAATATGTTCTACGAAAAGAATTATTTCAACTACTTTAATATGTATGACAATAATAATAATAATAATAATAACAACAACAACAACAACAACAACAACAACAACAACAATAATAATAATAATAACAATAGTAACAATAGTAGTAATAAAAATAATTATTTAGATGATAAGAATGTGAAAAAAATTAACGAAAATAAGGAGGACAATCATTATTATCAACCAAAGGAATTTATTAATAAAAACAATTTTAATTTATATCCCACTTATATGGAACACACACATAATTATTTACAACTTCTAGGAAATAAAGAAAAAAAAAAGGGGGTTCATGATTATTCTAATCATGTAAATAAAGAACCTTATAATGATATAAGTATGGATTGTTACAAATGTATAAATGCAGATAATTATAAACACATGGATATAGATAATTATAAATACATGGATATAGATAATTATAAACACATGGATGTAGATAATTACAAACACATGGATATAGATAATTACAAACACATGGATGTAGATAATTACAAACACATGGATATAGATAATTACAAACACATGGATATAGATAATTACAAACACATAGATATAGATAATTACAAACACATAGATATAGATAATTACAAACATATAAATAAAGAAAGTTATAATGATACTTATAATTATTATAAAGAGTTACGGACATGTAACACTTCTTATAATAATATACAAAGTGATGACCATTATGATAACAACCTTAAGAGGGTGGATACAAATAATGAAGTTTTATTATTATCAAATGATATTTTAAAATATGATATAAGTAACGATAATAATATAGATAAAAATAAAACGAATTCTTATAATGATATGAAAAAAAGAAATGATAGTACTTGTAATGATAACGATAACAATAATGATTACATTAATTTTCTTAATAATAAGAGTGATTATAATTTTTTAAACAAATATGATTATTTTCATATGAATAAAATCTTAAAAGTCTTTAATTTTATTTTTAATCTCTTAGAATGTACACTTCATAATAATGATGTATCTATATTTAATTATAACAAAGATACTACATATACATTCGACGAAAGGGTATATAAAAATGAATTGATATTAGACAATAATAATAATGAAAATAAAAATATTACTAATATAAGGAATTATATAAAAGAAATTGTATATAAAATTGAATTATATTTTACTAGTATAAAAAATAAGTATGTTCAACGTTTCGAAAATATTCAAGACATACAAAATATGGAAAATGCTGCAGATGAACAATATGTAAAAAATGTTGTTAAAGATATAGATAGAAGTCGATTTAGAAATTTATTACATGACTCGAAATTAAATAAATCATTAAAATATAATGATCAATATAATTCTTTTTTTTCTTTTGAATTTTTATATTTAGCATATATATGTTCAAATTCTTTCCCAGATAATATTTCAAAAAATTATAAAAATTTACTTTTTAAGAATTTTAATTTTAATGAAATATGGCTAACGAGTCATCAAATAAAAATCAAAATATTCATATCATTAATGTACATGTCTTTATATGAAATAAATTCAATGAACCTAGGGGAATTTTTTATTGAGATATTAAAAATAATACTACAACGCTTTTATAATAATTTAGATTACAATGATATACAAATTATACAATATATATTTTTAAATATATCTAATGATACATTATTTTCTTGCTATAATATGATTGATGATATAAAAGATATAATTAGAAAAATTCCACAAATAAGTAATAAGGAGTTCTTTTATGTATATAATTTATATGAAACGAAAAACATTTTACAGAATTATCAAAATAATTTAAACAAAGGAGACACAAAAGATAAGTTTATAAATAGATTATTAAATTATTTAATCAAAAAAAAATATGAAATAGAAAATAAAAAACAACATTTAAAAGAAATACACAATATTGTGAATAATGATATAAATGAAAAGAAGAAACTATGTAATACGTTAGGTACAAATGGTACCATAAATAATAATATGACTAATAAAATGGATGAATATATTTTAAAGGATCATATGCATGATATATCAAATGACTCATATGATAAACAATGGAAAGAAACCATGTTACAAGTTGATATATTAAAAGAAAAACAAATTATTATACATAATCAAACTAAGGATACTACTAATTTATATATGCAGGATAATATTTTATATGACAATTTGAGTGAACATGTTTATGCAAATCAGACGTATAAAGAGTTCAAAGATTTAAAACATTTAAAAGAGCTCGAACAATTCGAACAATTCGAACAATTCGAACAATACGAAGAATTCGAAGAATTCGAAGAGCTTTTTCCAAATAATAACACATACACTTTTGATTTTTTCTTGACTGAAAAATGTTTAGAAAAAAATGACTTTGTGTTTTTTAAAAAATGTAATAAGGGAAAACATCAAAATAATTATTCTGATCAGCATCCTTGTGGAAGCTCCTTTTTTTTCAACATGTTGAATCATTTGAAAGAATGTGATACGGATGGGAAGAAAAAGAAGAAAAAAAAAAAATTAAAAATGAAAGGAGAAAAAAAATTAAAAATGAAAGAAGAAAAAAAATTAATAATGGAAGGAGAAAAAAAATTAAAAATGAAAGAAAAAAAAAAATTAAAAATGAAAGAAAAAAACAAATTGAATATGAAGGAAGAAAAAAAATTAAAAATGAAAGAAGAAAAAAAATTAAAAATGAAAGAAAAAAAACAAAACAAAACATTAGATGAACACATCGTGACAACAAAAAAAAATAAATATTTACCAAATGTAGATGATGACATAAATAAAAAATACAAATTAATATGGAATTATTTTAAAATAAATAAAGAAATATATATAGACAACTTTATTGATGAAAAGGTAGAATCCATTATAAACATCCAAAAATATGGATATAAATTAAATTATTATGAAAATACCAAAGTAGAATATTATCAACATTATAGTTTTCAAAAACATTTTAACATACCAGAGGAAATATCAGAAACATATTCCGTTTTAATTGCCTTAAACCGAAGTATAAGAGATAATAATTTTTTTTTATCTTTTGAAAATAATAATTATGTAAACACATGCTTGAATTTATTATATATTATAGATTTGTATATGGAATTTAAATCGAATATATTTAACAAACCATTTTATTTTATTAAAAATTTAATAATAATGTGTGCAAATATAAGCTTTTCTAAAGAATTAACTATTATATATATTAATGCCCTTATACGATTTTGTTTATTTGAACTAAGAATGGATAATTTGTTCATTTCAGCCAATATACTTATTGAAATATTAAACAATTTCGAAAAAATTAAAAATTATAAAAACTTACTAGGAATCATTTTTTACCTGTGTGGGTATATTTTATTACAGCACCTCGATTATAATAGCCAAGAACAATGTTATGAAGAGAACAAAAACGCCTTGATAGACGAATATAATTATTATGTGCTTATGAAAAAGAATTATATTAACACATTTCAAAAAATAAAGATGGAAAAAAGCAACTTGAAAAAAGAAGCTTCTAATAATAAAAAAAAAAAAAATTATTTCGACCAATTTTTAAAGCATAGTAGCACTGAATTGTATAATTTAAATAATACACCATTATTTTTTCAAGAAAATGGAAAAAATACTTTCAGTAGTAAAAAGGAAAAAGTAAAAGACAAAATGATGGATCATTATGCAAAGGGGAAATTAAATGGACATTTAAATGGACATTTAAACGAACATTTAAACGAACATTTAAACGAAAATTTAGATGAACATTTAAACGAACATTTAAACGAACATTTAAACGAACATTTAGATGAACATTTAAACGAACATTTAAACGAACATTTAAACGAACATTTAGATGAACATTCCTATTCAAATCAGCCGAGTAATAAGAACAATTCCAACTTAGGTACATATATATATCTACAGAATGTGGATATGGAAGACTGTATAAAAAAGAATAATGAGAATTGCTATTTAAGAACGAAGGGTGTAGAGAAAATTACAGATGATTTCTCTATGAATGAAAAAAAAAATAATACATTTGTAAAGAAGAAAAGTGGACGTAAATTAATTCCTTTAATAAAGAACCAAATAAAAATAACTGATTATTTTTCGAATATAAAAAATGAAAAATCTTATGATATGTCTTATGACAATATGTATGTATCAGATAACATTCGAATGAATAATGCATCCTATATGCATGTTAATAAAAAGAGAAAAAAAAGTAGTTATATATTATGTGAAGACGCAATTTTAGATAAAAAACCATATTATTCAGAAAAAAGTACAAGTACCAAAAGGAATGAATATCCTTACCTGTATGATGAAATAAATAAGAAACAGTTTTTTTTATTTTTAATTTGTTTCTATATAAATCAGGCTTTATATTATTGGTCAAATGATGGAGATGCCATTGGAATAGCGAATGGAGTTCAACAGAAAAAAAGGATAAACGATTCTTTTTTTTTTCTCATGTCGTCTTATAAATATTTTTATAAGTCTTCTTTATATTTATCAAAACAAATCAATATACACGAATATAAATCTCCTTTTTTTAATTACTCATTATTTAATACATATTATCAATTTTATATATATTACAAGACTATATTTATGAAATGTAATAATGAAAATATAATAAATTTGGTCAAATATAATAATTATTATTAGAAATGAAAAAAAAAATAAATAAATAAATAAAATAAATAAAATAAATAATGGCAAAGTTGAAGGGAAATGTATAATAAGTTAATTTTTTATTATACAATTTAATAGAAAGTGTATATATATATATATATATATATATATATTTTTTTTTTTTTTTT
>NC_033659.1:1300009-1308508 GCF_001601855.1 Plasmodium reichenowi | reverse complement strand
AAAAAAAAAAATTGAGAATAATCTCAATTCATAAATTATATATAAATAATTTATTAATTATATATTGTTTATTTTTTGTACATTTTTGGTATATTGAATATTTTTTGTATATTTATTATATTTTATTTTTTGTAATTTTTTTTTTTTTTTTTTTTTTTTTTTTTGTGTTAAGAAGATGAAAAGTATTCCATTATTATATCACTTCTTAAATTTTTACATTTCTAGATGTTTTTATATTTGTACTTAAATGCATAAATATATGTATATATATATATATATATATATATATATATATATATATATATGTTTAAATAATATTTCTTTGGAAATATATAATAACATTTATATAGCTCATATATATGATATGTATATATTTTGATAGAAATAAGAATATTTTTCTCCATAACATTAAGAAGAAAAATACATAGTTAATTAATCGGTATATATATATATATATATATATATAATATAATATAATATAATATAATATAATATAATATATTGTATTTTTTTTTTTTTTTTTTTTTCTCCTGATAATTAGTAAAAGGAAAATATATATATATATAAATATATATGAGAGAAATTTTTATATTTTTTATCCTTTATTAAAATATAGATAAAATAATATAATAATATGAAATATGACATAAATATATAAATATAAATATATATATATATATATATATATATATATTATTGGTCATTTTATTATATTATTTATTTGTTAAATTACCGCACATATTAAAAGTTAAAAGATAATTTTATTGATTATTATGTAAGTAAATAAATATATATAGATATATATAATATATATAATATTTATGTATCTATTTTATTCATTATAGATGTTATAAAACGGTAAAATGTACACTGAAAAAACGTTTCCAATTTTTTGATAGAATAGTATGAATATAAATAAAAAAGTAGGCCAAAATAAAATAAAATATAATAAAATAAGAGAAAGAATGATGATAATTGAACACCTTTCTAAGGTAAAGAATTGGAAAAAATATATATTATTTCTTTGAAATATATATATATATATATATTTATATTTATATTTATATTTATTTATTTATTTTATTATTATTTTTTTTTTTTAGGGAAAATGAGATGATATATATTTTCCTTTTTATTATTTTCCTAAATGTGTACCATAATATAATTTGTCAATTTTGTTTTTTAAAAAAAAGGAAAAGTGTTCATAATTTATTGTTATCTATATGTCCTACTGGAAATAATTATAAACGATTTAATATATACAAGAGAAGTACCATAAATTATGATAATAAAAGAAAAAATATATATTTACTACTCCCAAATAATAATACAAAATTTCGAATTATTAAAAATGGAAATTACGGTATATTAAATAAATGTACATATTCAAGAAGATGGAACTTGAATGATTTTTTGTATAACTATATAAACATTTTAAAATATAAAAAGAACATAAAAATAGGAAGATTATTAAAATGTATAGGGTATCAAAATGAATATGTATATAAGAAAAAAAAAAAGAAAAAAAAGATACGCTTATTTTATATTTTAAATAAAATAAGTCTAATTAATTTAAAGAAAAGCATAAGATATAAAAATAATTACAATTATAATAATATTAATATATATAATAGTAACAACAAGTTGTGTTATATTCCTATTAATCATTTCAATAGATTGAATAAAGAACCTTTTTGTTATAATAACACAGAGGCAAATATATATAACAGGTCCAAGAAACTATTTAAGAATGTTTTATATTATTTTCATACTTTAGATGAAATAAAAAATGCACACCAAAAAAAGAGAAACCTTTTTTGTCTTTTTAATAATTACCTAAAGGAAGAAGAAAATCTATGTAATAATTCAATCCTCATTTATAATATTTTTAAATCTAGTCAAATTTATAATTACGCTTATAATGAAAGTATTAAGAAAATATTAAAAGAAATAATTTTTTTATTTCACAAAATAAAAAAAAATTATTTTATTAAGACAAACCATAATAAAAATATATATGAACATATAGATGTATTAGAAAAAGACGTATACTCTAATGATAAAATGTTGTATAGGGGAAGAGAAAATATAAATAAAATTTTAAGTGAAGATGATTGTTTATTAAAAGATCAAAATTTGGATTTTTATAGAAACTTATCTAATGATGAAAATCATATACCACTAAGAAATAAAAAATTAAGTGATAGCCAAAATGTTAGGGATAAAAAAAATATTAGAGATAACCAAAATGTTAGGGATAACCAAAATGTTAGGGATAACCAAAATGTTAAGGATAACCAAAATGTTAAGGATAACCAAAATGTTAGGGATAACCAAAATGTTAGAGATAATAACAATTTTAATATTCTTGTAAAAAACATTTTGAGACCAACACATTTAATATTCATCAAAGATTGGATAGATAAATTTACGAAATATATGTTTCAGGAAAATATTTCTTTTACAGATCTTATAAGTAATAATATATTAATAAAAAGTGATTATATTTTTCAGGAAAAATTTCTTCTTTTTTTTCATGTACAATGCTTACATTTTCTTTACACCAAAAGAAACGAAGATATAAAAAAGGATGTAGGAAGTATAAATAATGAAAAGACATGTGATGAAGAAAAAAGAAATAAATATGATATGATAAAATATAATAGTCATAATAATTATGATAATATTATAATATATTTATATAAGGAGAATAATAATATGGAAGAATTTTATGAATACCTAAAAAATATTTATGGAGAAGAAAAAATTTGTTTTTTTAACTATGAAAAATATATAAATAATGATAAGAGTTTCTTTATAATATTATTGTCTTATGAAGAATTATTTAATATATATCGCTATAGTAATAATACATCATATAATGTGTTTCAAGAATACATGAGAAGTAAAAGTAGGAATACACAAGATAATATTAGAATGTATAAAATATTATGTTATTTATGGAATAACTCATCCAAAGATAGTAATATACAAAGAGATGATACATTAAATAATATAATCCAAACATACCAATTTAAAATGTTCTTACACGAATTTAATATAATTTATAATTATAAAAAAAGCATAATAGAAAAAAATTTATATGAACATTTATTCTGCTTAATACCAATAAATAATGGAAAAAGGATAACGTTTTATTTTTTATCGAATACACATTTTAATGAAACCATATTTTATATATGGATAGATAATATATATGAAAAAACTAAAAAGCTTTGTTCATTAGATTGGACTAATGAAAACACAGAAGAAACAAAAAAGAAATTCTTCATATTACATAATAAAGGAATTCTACAACTCAACAAAAATAATCAACATTGTAGTAATTTAAAGTACTCGTTAAATTTTATAAATCAAGAAAATACACACAAAAAAAAACAAGACGATGTTCTTATAAATATAGTTAAAAAAAAAAAAAAAAATGTAAGTAAAAATGATAAATTAATTAATGAGTACATGGTATTATTTAATAATATTAGAAAAGAAATTATTATAAATTATTTAAAACAAAATAATTTATATAACATTAATAAATTGAAAAGGAAAGATAAAAAAATGAAAAGAATATTTAATATAGCAAAAAGGATTCTCAATAAAAGAAAAAAAAAAAAAAAAAAAAAAAAAAAAAATATATATATATATAAAACTCATATTAAAAATAATCCTTTGCATATATCTGATTATATTAGTTTCATTATTAATAAAGACAAGAAAGGAAATATTTTATTATCAAAAAATATTATTAGTCCTTCATATATAGAAAAAGAAGAAAATTTACAAATACATGATAAAATTAAATTATTATCTAACACTTTAAACATTTGTTATGATAATAATTATATACAAACCTTATCAAAAGAACAATTTAATAATAATTTTTCTCATACAAATATGTTACATAACTTAAGATATTCTAATACAAATGTAATAAATAAAAATCAGAATTTCTTGAAAAATAACAACTCATGTTTATCCTTTACATGTGAAGATAAAAATTGTACAAAGAAGAAAGTAAATGATAATATATGTATCCAAAAAAAGGATGATATATCATTAAGTACACAAAATGAGAAGAATAATTCTCATTATTTAAGTAAATACTTTTTTTTATTAAATAAAAAAAATATTTCAAATCAAAATACGTTTGGAAGTATTGAAAAGTTAGATATATATCCTTGCATTTATTATATATTTAATGAAAAAATATATTTCTTAAAATTTTCTAAAGAATTATATGAACACTTATCTGTATTAGATGAATTTTCAAAAAAACGTATGGATGATATTATACAAAAATTTCAGGGGAAAATAAATATTACTCAAAATATGTATATATATTTAAATAAAGGAATCTATTTAATTAATGATAACATAAATAGATATTATGAAAGATTTATTAAAGAATTATTAAAAAAAAACATAATAAAAATTATTTTATCATCTGTTGATATATCATCGGGTGGGTATAACGTAAAAAGTGTATTTATAGAAGATGTACATATACAAGACAAAAATTATATATATGAGTATAATAATATAATAGATAATATAAATAAATTACATAAGGATATATATATATATAACAATTCATCCAAAAACAACAACAACAACAACAATAATAATAATAATAATAATAATAATAGTAGTAGTAGTAGTAGTTGTAGTAGTAGTAGTAGTTGTAGTAGTAGTAGTAAAAACACGTTTGTAGAACATAATAAGAATGATACATATTTATCTTATGTTAACGAACCAGATGATATATACAGACTACATTTTATAAAATATTTTATGTTTTTAAATATTCGAAATATCTTTAAGAAATACACATTGTCGAACAATCATTTATTAAATTTGACAAGAAATACAACCAATATTTTTTTAATTCCTAAAAAGTATGAAGATATACAAATAATGCTAAATATACTTAATGATAATTATTTCAATTTTTCAAATATGCATAATAATAATATTGCAGATTTTTATTTTAATTTATATTATAATAGTATACACAAAAGTATTAATATAAAATTGTCTGTAACAAAAAAGGATAATTTAGTAAGTGTAAACAGTTTTTCAAATAATAAAAATAATAATTTGGATATCAATACTGAAAATATATATAAACAAAATAATATATTAAAAGAAGAAAAGAAAAATAATTATGTAGATTATACAAATAATTCTATTCAATATGATAAAATTAGAGATGATATGTATTATAATAATAATAATAATAATAATTTATTTAAAATAAAAAATTTGTTTTTCCTTAAATCCTTTTTTATCCATATTGATAATAATGTAGACATTTTACCACCTATCGTGCATTTTTCAAATTTACTAAAATTTTGTAAAAATATTCATAGTATATATAAATACAGACAAACTAATGAATATGTATTTATAAAGAATTCTGTAAATATATATAATAATGTATGTTATTCCTTAAACTATTTTGACTTTTTATATTATTATATAAATAACAAAAATAAATTAGAAAATATAGACAATGTATTGAAAAATCACTTTGTCAATTTTTTTTTATTAAAAAGAAAACAATATGAAAAAAAATTCATAAAACATAATAAAGAATTGAAATTAAATTATTATCAAAATAAAATAAAAAAGCTGAAGAAATATTTTGATGAACAATATTTATATATGTATTATAATACTTATAATAATTATAATAAAAAGAAGAAAAAATTAAATGACATTATGATCATGTTATATAAAGAAAAATATTATAGGCTTCATAAATATATAACAAAGAATTATAAAAATAAAGTATTCAATACAATAGATCGTAATAAATGTATTATTTTAGATATATATAAAGATAAACAAAATTTCTTAAATGATAAATTTATATGCTTGAATAATATAAATGAATTAATAGTATGTAACATATATTTTTTTTTGAACATATATGAAAATTCAAAAGGAAAAAATAAAAAAAATAAAAAAAATAAAAAAAATAAAAAAAATTACAAAAATAATGTAAATAATAAAAGTAACGATTTTCTTTTCTTTTCTAACAATATAATAAATAAAAACTTTAATTATTTTGATTATTTATTCAAAGAAAGACAAATAATTACATATAACATTTATTTAAAACACTATGATTTTTTATTTGATATATATAACAAAGGAGATCATATATCTACCATTAGGAAAATTAAAAGAAACATTTCTAAATTTTCTATTAACAAAATTAGGATAAATCATATGAATGATATGAATGATATGAATGATATAAATAATTCAAAACAAATATCTAAATATATAAATATCAATAAAATATTTTCCAATTCGTATCATCAAGAAGGTATATACACATTATATAATAATGTTCTGCTATTTTTAAAAAAATTAGATAATATGAAAAAAAAGTTATATGATCAATATTTTGAAAAAAAAAAATATTTATTATTACAAAAAAGAAAAGAAAATAGGAATTATTTTATACATAATTTTATCACAGGAAATGAACAAGACAACAACTTGTATGACAATAATATCGATAATTGTAATATTATTAATATGAACATCAACAGAGAAGATGTAGGTAACAAAAAAAATAATGTACTCTCATCACATTTTTTATCAAAGGAATATTATAATAATAACCATAAAGAAATAAAAAAAAATTTATATGATCATCATAATAGTCCTAATAATAAACCTACTTATGAAATCGTAAAAAATGAAGAAATATCAAAATGTGATGTAAGAAATGATATTAATAATAATATAAATAAAAAAATATTAAGTTTTAAAAAAATGGAACTGTTAAATAAGTACAAGAAAAAAAAAAATACCGGGAATAGAAATAATTATATAAATGAATTAAATAAAATAAATCGAATTTTTGGAAATAAATATCATACATTTAATAAAGAATTTCAAAACATATTTCATTTTTTATATAACATAAATATGTTAGATTATTTACAAAATTATATTAACCCTTATATAAAAAATTCTTTGTGGCTTTATATTATAACCTTATATGTTAAACACTCTTATTCTTTAAATAAAAACCAATTCCTTTTACAACCTGAATTTCTCATAATTATTTTTTACATATCTTTCTATGAACATGAAAATAATAACTATTTGAACAATTATTCACATTCTTTTGAAATACCAAAGGATTCCTTCTTACAGCACATTGTTACTGATATTTTTGTGTATAAAGAATTATTACAATCTCTTCAAAATAGGTAAACAAAAAAGGAAATTAAAAAGAAAAATAAAAAGAAAAATAAAAAGAAAAATAAAAAGAAAAATAAAAAGAAAAATAAAAAGCCAAAATATAATGTTCTATAAAATTTTTACACTATAGCTAGTTGGGCATATATATATATATATATATATATATATATATATATATATATATATATATATACATGTACATGTACATGTACAAATTTTTAGCTAGTTGTTGTGTGTATATATACATATATGTTAATTTTTGGCTAGTTCTATGTGTGTATAAATATTAAATTATGATTCGTTAATAAATATATACAACATATATATATATTTTTTTTTTTTTTTTTTTTTTTTTTTTTTGTTGTTGTAGGTTTAAAGTACATATAGCTATTCCATTCAATTTGTCAGACATATTGCAAGTGTTGGACAGTTTAAGGAAATTAAGAAGAAAAGATTTTGGGAAAATAAATGAAAATATAATATCAAAATTGACGAATTTAAGTGTAATATTACACAGTGCATCTCTTTATGTTGATAAAGAAATAAATGAAACAATTTTTGAGTATATTGGATATATTAATATGTTAAAAGGATATAAACAGATTGAATAAGATAAGAAAACTATTCGATAATTTGTTTTTAAAAAAAGAAAAATAAGAAGATAATAAAAAATGAAAATAATATGAAAAAAAATGTATTTATTTAAAAACCAGGTATCATATTAAATAAATATAAATAAATAAATAAATAAATATACATATATATATATATATATATATACATATTGGGTACATAAAAAGCTTGAAATATCGACACATATATTATTTTCTCTTTTTATCATTTGATGAACTGTAACTTTTTTCCCATTCAATATTGTTTCGATTATACATTGGCCACGTTGGTAATATTAACTACAAAATAAAATATATGTATATATAATAATTGATATATGAGAATTTGGACAAGTGTGTAAAACAATTTTATGAATTTCATATACATAGAAAAAGGAAAAAAAAGATTTAAACAAAATGATAAATAAAAAAATATATATTTACAATGCTTGCTAAGGCGGTCCCTCCTAATATTATATATGTACTCAATGCTAAACTTTGATTGTAATATCCAACAATTATTGATATTATTGTACTAATACCAAAAATAATATTTCTTATAGTATAGGCAAGATTTTGACCACAATAGTCCTAACAAATATGTATTAAAAAAAAAAAAAAAAAAAAAAAGAAAAGAGAAAGGGTG
>NC_033659.1:1289187-1299709 GCF_001601855.1 Plasmodium reichenowi | reverse complement strand
ATTTTTTTAAACCTATTAGAAAATATCCTTTTTTCTTTTTTTTGTGAACTTTTAAAAAAAAAAAAAAAAAATCATAAACATTTTATTTTAAAACTTGATTTAAAGAATATTATATATATATATATATATAATTATACATATATATAGTAAATAAACGTATGGCCTTTTTTTTTTAAAATATATACAATTAAATAATTCATTATATATATTTTTATAGTGTATTTTATGTTCAAATAAAGGATGTGTTATATTTTTAAAGAACGTTTCTATTATATTTAAAAAAAAATGATAAATAAAATCATTACATATTATTATTAAATATTTTATTTTTAAAGTACAAAAGAAAAGAATAATAGGACTAAATAAATAACACATATATAATGTAATAATAATATTCATACTGAATAGTATATTTTTTTTTATTCATTTTTTTCTTAAAATTATTTCCGAATTTTTACTATAACTTTACGAGTTTTTAAGTATTCTACGTACACATTTATAAATGTACAGGATTTAAGTATATGTAAAAAAAGTTTTATAAAAATATATATTTCTTGTCATATATATATATATATATATATATCGTAAATCCATTGGTAATGAAAAATGACAAAGGATCAAATATGCATTATATATTTTAAGTTATAAATTATAAAAAAAAATATATATATATATTTTATCACAAAAAAGGAAATTAAAAATATTCATACGAAACAATTTTCTAAATAAGAATATATATATATATATATTCTAACATAATGAATAAATTATTTAAAAATTTATATATTTCTAATATTTTTATAATAAGATATATGTATATTAATAAAAGAAAAAGAACCCTTCTTGTTAAATTAGCAAAAACAATTTTTTTTTTTTTTTTACTTTTTATGAAAAGTTTAAAAATCATATAACGATCAAATAAACATATATATATATATATATATATGTAATAAAAAAATTTATAATTTATCTTTTATATTTTTATTGAAAATATTAAATTAATTTTTATAAAATATATCTATGTGTACATGGATGAGCAAAATATAATAGACATTATATATTAAATTGTTTCTGGAATACGTTATTATAATAATAAAAAAAAAATAAAATAAAAACATACATATTTATTTATATATTTGTAAATATTTATAATTATTTATTGAATTTTTTTTTTTTTTTTTTTTTTTTTTCTTTTATGGTAAATTTATTTATAAATTTACATTTTTTTCTAATATTTCTTATATTTTCTGAACTTGATTATTTAATTTTTGTCTTCTATATAATACGTTTGAATGTTTTTTCCTTTTATTTTTATTATAATTTTTAATATATATATATATATATATATATTAAATTGAAGAATTAGATGAAAAGATTACACTAATATATTATTTTTTTTTTTACATGCCCATAATGAATATATAAATATATATATTTTATTTTCTTTTTAAAGAAAAATATTCTTAATAATATTATACAATATATATAAATATTATTATTATATTATATATAATAATTTTTTATTTATATATATTATAAATATTTATATGTTTAACTTATTAGATGAAAAATAAGGTAAGAAAAGAAAAGAAAATTATATTATAAATATATATTTATCATAAAATATATATATTATATCATATACTATATATATAATAATAATAATAATAATAAAATATAAATTAAATAAATTATATAAGGTTATAGATTTCTATATATTTTTATTTAGATTAATACTATATATATTTGCGTATGTATTATATATTATAAACATTAATATTATTTGTTTACAAATATAAATATATAGGTGTTTTTTTTTTTTTTTTTTATTTTTTTTTTTCTATTATTATTTACTTATATATATATATATATATATAATATAATAATATTATATAAATGATATGCTTTTAATTTTTTTTTTTTTTTTTTTTTTTTTACATAATGCATGATTTTTAATAAACCCAACCAACTGCCCCCTTTTTTTTTTTTTCTATTATATATATATATTATTTAAATAAATTATATAAAGGTACTTAAGATAAAGAAATAAATTTTTATCTGTTTAAAAACTTATATATATATATTATATATATTATATATAATATATACATAAATAATATATATATATATATATATATAAATATATATATTTATATTTATACGTATTCATAATTTTATATTTATTATATTTTAATATGTATATAAAAAAAAATATATATAAATAGATTAATCTTAATATAGTATATATATATATATATATATATTATAATATATTCATTAATATTAAAAAAGAGTTGAATAAGTTATTATGGTAAAGCTCAAAAAAGAATTTTTTTTTCTCTGTGGCTGTACTTTGAAGATATTTTATATATATTATATATTATAGTTTTTCTTTCAAGTTGTATAATAATAGATTGATTTGGTTTTATATATATATATATATATATATATAATATGTATATTATATTATATATATAATCATATATGTAAGAATTTTTTTTTTTCATTTTCATATATAAATTTGTAAATATATATAAAAATATAATAAATTCTAAGTTATTTATATATATTATATATTAAGATTTAAAATTTATTTCTTTTTTCTGCGTGCCTTTTAGATTAAAAAAAAATGTATTAAAAAAAATCATCCTGTAATTGAATTGTTCTAGAAGAAAAAAAAGTGCAGTAATAAAAAATATATTTTTTATATAATATATAAAAAAATATACATGTATAATAATGTAATAATATATTAAACACAGCAAGAAAAGAAAGGGCTATTATATATATATATGTATATAATATATATATTTTTTTTTTTTTAAGAAGAAAAGAGGTTGTTTTTATATATATATATATTATATATTTATTTATTCATTTTTATGTGTCAAATAATAATATACCTATTAATTAAAAAAAAAAAAAAAAAAAAAAAAAAAATTCCTAAAACTATTTAATATATAAATATATTTATATTATACATATTATATATATATATATGTTTGATTCTTTTATTTTTTTTTAATTTATATATATATTTACCTTACCGATTTACATATATATATATAATACATGGTGATAAAGCTTTAATAATGACAAAATAATTATATGTATATTATATATAATATAAATATATATATATATATATATATATATATATTTATTTATTTATTATATTTAATATATTTATTTTCTTTTACCACCAAATTAATAGTTTGAAATATGTTATATATATATATATATATATTATGAAAATATACATCTATATGTGTATGAAAGAACGTCTGTAAAAAGAAATAATCCCTAAAGAGATTATTAAAGGTTATATGTTTACTTTTTATGTTTTTCTCATTTTTTTTAAATATATTATCAATTTTTTTATTGAATTATATAAACTATAAGTATTATTATTATTATTATTATTATTAGTAGTAGTAGTAGTAGTAGTAGTAGTAGTAGTATATATATATATATATATATATTGTGTAAGTATACTTTAAATTTTATTTTATTATTTTATTTTTTGGTATGAACATTGACAAAACATTTTGACGACCATATATATTTGTGTGGTTTTTTTTTTAACCATTTGTTCGTTATTTTATATTTTTATTTTTGAGCTTTAGTTATTTTTAGTGGTTCCTTAAATTAAAGAACAATTTATTATATTTTTTTAAAGTAAAAATATAAATATATATATATATAAGAACATATATATATTATATATATGATTTGTATATCTAATTGCAGGCATGACTATATATAAAAAGTTGTAGCATATGAAAGCACCTATATATTTTTTTCATTTCATTTTATAATATATATATATATATATATATATTTTTTTTTTTTTTTTTTTTTTTCTATTTATTTATTTTTTTAAAATGGCGAAAAATAAAACGATTGAGGAGAGGTATCAGAAGAAGTCTCAAATCGAACATATTTTGTTAAGACCAGATACCTACATAGGAAGTGTAGAAATGCATACTCAATTATTATGGGTATGGAATAAAGAAAAGAATCGTATGGTTCAAAAGAATATTACATATGTACCAGGTTTGTATAAAATTTTTGACGAGATTATAGTAAATGCAGCAGATGTTAAAGCAAGAGAAAAAGAGAAGAGCGAGAATCCTATGACATGTATAAAAATAGAAATAAATAAAGAAAATAAGAGAATAAGTGTATATAATGATGGGGAAGGTATTCCTGTAGATATACATAAAGAAATGAATATATATGTACCACATATGATTTTTGGAGAATTATTAACTTCTGATAATTATGATGATGCAGAAGATCGTATTACAGGAGGTAGAAATGGTTTCGGTGCAAAATTAACAAATATATTTAGTAAAGAATTTATTGTACAATGTGGAGATAGTTCTAGAAAAAAGGAATTTAAAATGACATGGTCAGATAATATGTCAAAATTTTCTGAACCTCATATAAAAAATTATAATGGTAAAGATTATGTTAAGGTTACATTCAAACCTGACTTAAACAAATTTGGTATGACTGAAATGGATGATGATATAGAAAGTTTATTATTTAAAAGAGTATATGATTTAGCTGGGACATGTAGTGTAAGAGTTTATTTAAATGGTCAAAGATTAGCTGTTAAGGATTTTAAAAGTTATGTAGATTTATATTTAAAAGATAATTCAAATGATAATAAAAATAATAAAGGACAAAATGATAACAATAATAATAATAATAATAATAATAATGATGAAAATGCAAATCAGACCAATGATAATTTGGATGTTAGTTTGTCAAATGAACCTGCAGATGGAACACCAACAAAAAATAATAATAATAATAATAATGATGAAGATGAAATTGTTAAAATACATGAAAAACAACATAGATGGGAAATTGTTGTTTCTAAATCTGATGGATCCCAATTTCAACAAGTATCATTTGTTAATAGTATATGTACAACCAAGGGAGGTTCACATGTTAATTATATTGTTGAACAATTATTATCTTCACTTAGTAAAAAAGCTAATGCTAAAAACAAAGGTGGTATGGAAATTAAATCAGGACATATTAGAAACCATTTATGGGTTTTTGTTAACTGCTTGATTGTTAACCCAACTTTCGATTCACAAACAAAAGAAACATTAACCACAAAACCAGTTAAATTTGGTAGTAAATGTATTTTATCTGATAAAACCATAAATAATGTTTTGAAAAGCCCTATACTTAGTAATATCCTCTTATGGGCACAAGCTAAAGCACAAGTTGAACTCAAGAAAAAAATGAAAGCAGGCTCATCAAAAGCTAGAGAAAGAATTATAGGAATACCTAAATTAGAAGATGCTAATGATGCTGGTAGTAAGTATAGTCAAGAATGTACACTAATTCTAACAGAAGGAGATAGTGCTAAAACTTCCTGCTTAGCTGGATTATCTATTGTAGGTAGAGATAAATATGGAGTTTTCCCACTAAAAGGGAAATTATTAAATGTAAGAGATGCCTCATTTAAACAACTTATGGATAATAAAGAAATTCAAAATATTTTTAGAATTATGGGTTTAGATATTACTGATAAAAATAAAGATGATATTAAAGGATTAAGATATGGATCTTTAATGATTATGACAGATCAAGATTATGATGGTTCACATATTAAAGGATTACTTATTAATATGATACATAAATTTTGGCCAAGCTTATTAAAACATAAAGGTTTTCTTAGTGAATTTGTAACACCAATTGTTAAGGTACAAAAAGGAAGCCAAGAATATTCTTTTTTTACCATAGCTGAATATGAACAATGGAAAGAAAATACGAACTTATTAGGATGGAAAATAAAATATTACAAAGGTCTTGGTACATCTACTGATAGAGAATTTAAACAATATTTTTCAGATATTAAAAAGCATAAAATAATGTTTTTATGGACAGGAGATCGTGATGGTGATTCTATAGATATGGCATTTAGTAAAAAAAGAATCGAAGATAGAAAATTATGGTTACAAAATTTTATATTAGGTTCATATGTTGATCATAAAGAAAAGGATTTATCTTATTATGATTTTGTAAATAAAGAATTAATATATTATTCAAGATATGATACAGAAAGAAGTATACCAAATATTATGGATGGATGGAAACCTGGACAAAGAAAAGTTTTATATGGATGTTTTAAAAGAAATTTAAGAAATGAATGTAAGGTGGCACAGTTAGTTGGCTATATTGCAGAACATAGTGCATATCATCATGGTGAGTCTTCCTTACAACAAACGATTATAAATATGGCTCAAACTTTTGTCGGATCTAATAATATAAACTTTTTAGAACCTTGTGGTCAATTTGGTAGTAGAAAAGAAGGTGGTAAAGATGCATCTGCAGCAAGATATATATTTACAAAATTGGCAAGCTCAACCAGAAGTATATTTAATGAATACGATGATCCCATATTAAAATATTTAAATGAAGAAGGACAGAAAATTGAACCACAATATTATATACCAGTGATTCCAACAATATTAGTAAATGGTTGTGAAGGTATTGGTACAGGATATTCTTCATTTATACCGAATTATAATTATAAAGATATTATTGATAATATTAAAAGATACATAAATAAAGATCCATTAATACCTATGGTTCCATGGTATAAAGATTTTAAAGGTAGAATAGAATCTAATGGGAAAACGGGATATGAAACTATAGGTATTATTAACAAAATTGATAATGATACATTAGAAATAACAGAGTTGCCAATAAAAAAATGGACCCAAGATTATAAAGAATTTTTAGAAGAATTATTAACAGATGAAAAACATCAACTCATATTAGATTATATTGATAATAGTTCACATGAAGATATATGTTTTACTATAAAAATGGATCCAGCTAAGTTACAGAAAGCTGAAGAAGAAGGTTTAGAAAAAGTATTTAAATTAAAAAGTACATTAACAACTACAAATATGACCTTGTTTGATCCAAATTTGAAATTACAGAGATATTCTACAGAGTTAGATATTCTTAAAGAATTTTGTTATCAAAGATTAAAAGCTTATGAAAATAGGAAGAGCTATTTAATATCTAAACTAGAAAAGGAAAAACGAATTATAAGTAATAAAACGAAATTTATTTTAGCTATAGTTAATAATGAATTAATAATAAATAAGAAGAAAAAAAAAGTGTTAGTAGAAGAATTATATAGAAAAGGTTACGACCCATATAAAGATATTAATAAAATAAAAAAAGAAGAAATATTTGAACAAGAGCTATTAGATGCTGCTGACAACCCTGAAGATAATGAAGAAATAATTGCTGGTATTACTGTTAAGGATTATGATTATTTATTAAGTATGCCTATATTTAGTCTTACCTTAGAAAAGGTTGAAGATTTATTAACACAACTTAAAGAAAAAGAAAGAGAATTAGAAATCTTAAGAAATATTACAGTTGAAACAATGTGGCTCAAAGATATTGAAAAAGTTGAAGAAGCTATAGAATTCCAAAGAAATGTGGAATTATCTAATAGAGAAGAAAGTAATAAATTCAAGGTAGCTAGAAAACAAGGACCCAGTTCAATGAAAAAGAAGAAAAAGAAAAAAAAATTATCTAGTGATGAAGAATCTGAAGGAGGTGATACATCAGATAGTAGTGAATTCTTAGTTAATACATTAAATATAAAAAAAAATACTAATAAAAAACCAACAACGTCATCAAATAATGTTAATAATAGTAAAAAAAGATTAAGAAAGGCAGATGATTTAAATAGTAACGAATTAGATAATACTTTATCCGTATCAAAAACGTTTGATGATAATAATAATAATCTAACAGATAATACACCATTAATTAATAGATTAAATGATGAAAATAATGAGTTTAGTAGTAATAATGTAGATAATAAATCTACTAACAAAAATTCAAGAAAAAAAAAACCGAAAATTGCTGATAGTACTAATGATAATAATAGTGAATTAAATAGTTCAATACAAATTAATGATAATGTAAATGATGATATAAATATTACTATATCACCTAATAAAACTATTAATGTTAATGAGTTTTCATCAATAAAAAATAAATTATTAGAACTTGGTATTTAATATATAAATATAAATATAAATATATGTATTATGTAAATGGATTAGTTTTATTGTATAGTTTGTATTATATAAATATATAAATATAAATATAAATATATGTATTATGTAAATAGATTAGTTTTATTGTATAGTTTGTATTATATAAATATATAAATATATATATATATATATATATATATATATATATATATATATATATATATGTATGTATGTAAATTTATAAAACGGATTATATTATATATATTTTTTCTTCTGCGAAATGTTTCTATCCAAAAAGAAACATATATTTTTTTATACGCATATTATGTTTTATTATTCATTTTCTTAATTTTTTAGAAAACAAAAAAAAACCAAGATTAACCTTATCTGAAAAAGTTAAGATGAAAAATAATGATAAGAAGGATACACCAAATAAAGGAAGTGCAGGAAAAAGAACACCCAGCAAAAAATTGAAGGTAAAAAAAAGCAACATGTTTTAAAAGGAAAAAAATATTACTATATTTTCTAAAAGTATATTAACCTATATATATATATATATATATATAAATATTTATTCTTTTTTTTACTTTTAGGGAACCTTAATAGGAGATGATTCCAAATCGAGACAAGATTCCAATTTTGATAGTGACGCTTCTAGTAAAAATGTAAGTTTATGAAACGACAAAAAAAAAAAATATATATATATATATATATATATATTTAATATGTATCCTCATACACATATATATATTATATTATAATTTTTATTTATTTTATTACTTTTATAGAATGAATCATATGGAGATAGTGATAGTTCATACAACATTTAAGAAATTCATATTGAAAAATAATTTGAACTATATTTATGTATTATACAATTATCATATATATATATATATATATATATATTTTTTAAATATTAAAACTATATATCATATCATTATGAAAATTAATTTTTTTTTTTTTTTTTTTTTAATTTTTTTAAACAACTCATTAAAAAATAATGACAAAACATAAATATGTAAATATATATATTATCATAAATATGAATGATGTAATTTTTTCTTTCTTATTTTTTTTTTTTAAATTTTCCCATAATATTTATAATTATTTTTCTTATATATTGTCTACATATCTATATTAGGGGTATCATAAAAAAACGGTTGTGAGATATTAAAATTAAAAATTAATTTCCTACAAATTGTTAAGTATGGATAACATTTATTTTTTTTAATAAATTTATATATTCCATAGGAATTTTGAAACATAAAAAAAAAAAAAAAAAAAAAAAGTGAAGACAATTATAATATATATATTATATATATTCTTTTAAAGGATAAATTATAAGAATGTATGATTTGAAATAAGAATAATTTTATTAAATTTTTTTTTTTTTTTTTAAATTAAAAATATATTTTTATACCCCTACGCAAATGACGAAGGAAATATATAAATGCTTAAATGTTTTTTTATTAATAACCAATTTACAATTTACGTACATAAAAATAAATATATATAAATAAATAAATAAATATATATATATATATATATATATATATATATATATATATTTATTTATTTATTTAAATGTACTTTTTTCCTTTCATTTTGTTATGCTTTCTCTTTTTTTATTATTTTAAATTTGAAATATTTTTTCTTAAAATATATGCATACATTTATATAAATTTAAAATTTCTCATTTTATTATAAACATTTTGATATACTTTTTATTTCCATATTTACGAGTTCACTTGTTGAATAATTAAATAAAATATATATTTATATATATATATATATATATATATATATATATATATATTTAAATAAAGTAATATTTATTAAGTAAAATATAATTAATAATATTTTACAAATAACATATAATTAATTAATAATAAAGTAAGAATAAATTTAATATATGATTAAATTTAAGGATCAATAATTATATCTCCTTTTTAATTTTTACTTATATATATATATATATATATATTGATTTTATTTTTTTCTTATTTTTATTATATTTTTAACTTGTATGTAAAAATAATATAATAGTATTTTTTTCTAGTATGATAAAAATATATAATGAAATAATATATTATTTTTTAAATATATGAAACATAAAAAAAAAAATATATAAATATATTATATATATATTATATATATATATAATATATCTTAAATGAAATAAATAATGATCGATGGTTTATTAATGGATTAAGGATTTTTTGGATAAAACAAAGTACTAATAAAAAAATATAATATTATATATATTATACACATATGATATTTTTATTTAATTATTAATAATTGTGTGCACAAATAATATATATATATGCTTGAGATATTATATATATATATATATATATATAAAAAAAAAAAACCTTAAATAATATATATATAATAATACTCTTCTATATATTATATAATATATTGTGTTATATATATATATATATATATATATTTACATT
>NC_033659.1:1270165-1287665 GCF_001601855.1 Plasmodium reichenowi | reverse complement strand
AAAAAAAAGAATCTTATCAAAAGGATTATAGTCACAATAATCATTATTCTTTACATTTTATAAATAATATTGTCTTGTTAAAAAATAAATTCTCAAATAACGAAATTTCCCTTACTTCAAAAAATTTTAATTATAACTTAAAAATAAAGAAGAAATATATATATAAGAAAAAAAAAAAGAAAAAAAAAAGAGTTCCTAAAAGATTTTGGTTGTATATTCAAAAATTATTCTTATATAAATATTATTATTTGATTAATAAAACTGTAGATTACAAATGTGAAAATAATATTTTATATGATCAAAAAATTAATTATTTATATAATATTAAAAAAGAAAAAAATTTTCTTTTCAAAAATTTTATATTACAAAAATTATTTTGGGTGTATAAAATAAATAAACACAATATTCAAATCAAACAAAATAATAATTATGAACCGTTTCATTTTACAAATATATTATATGATAGTAGTATAAAATATATATGTAATAAATTATTATTTATATATTTTTGTTTAAAAAATTATCATCATTATAATGATTCTTTCGATATCATGAGAACTCAAAATATTTTTATGATGTTATGGAATTATATATATAATACAGATTATTATGTAAAATCAAAACAAGTGAATAATTTTTTAGAATATATTATGAATCTCTACATATTTTATAATTTATTAAAATTACAAGTATATATTATAATACAAATATCTCAAATCTTAATACAATTTATATTAAAAATAATAACCTTATGGATAATTAATATGATGAACAATGTAATAATGTACCTTTCTATTATTTTTACAATGATTACAATATTAAAGATGTTTTATAGTACCTTTATTATTAATATTTTTGTCTTACACAAAGATATTATACTATGTGATCAATATGAAAAATATAATGATAATAAACAAATTGTACATAACAATAATTATTATGTTAATAGAAGTATTATTTTATATAATTTATGTAACATTAAACAATATACAATAAAATATTATAATATTATTAATCAGTGTATTCATAAATTATATAATATTATGGTTATAAAACAAAAAAATACCTATAATTATATTACAAAAAGTTATTTATGTGTATTATTTTTGAATCAGCTATATTATAGTAGAATACAATGTATTAGGATATATGAAAAAAATATATATCCCATATCACTTCATCAGCTGTGGAAAAGTAATATAAATACTTATTTTATAAAAATATTATTATTATTATTATTATTATCATCATCATATAATAATTTAAATAATACCAATGTGTTACAATTATATGATTGTTATAAATATAATGTGCACAATAATTATTTGTTTATTTATTTTAATACATTAATAGTAGCAAGTATATTAAATTTATTATATATTTTTTATTATGTATGTATTAACAAAGTCTGTATTTATTTATATAGAGATTGTATTATTTCTTTATTCTTATTATATATAGATATATTATATTTATATAGATATTATAACCATATAATAAGAATACGTGATATTTCACGTTTGTCGTATATAATATATGTTGTTGTTTTATTAATACATATTATGATGTATATAACATGCTTACATAATTTAATAAGAATTACATCACTTGTTATGTTTTTTTTTGTTTTTATAAATACATCATTGTCCTATCCTAATATGAAGATTATTAATATTATTGCATATTATAATAATACATATAATTCTATTTGTAAATTTTATTTATTATGTATTCCTACTATATTTAATATGTATAAATATTCCTCATTATTAACATGTATATATTTTATACATACAATAAATGTTTTTGTGAATTGTGTTACTTTTATATTATTATATTTTATTGTGATTTTATCTTTTTCTTTTTTTATGGACATGTATATATGTTCCGCCCCTATATTATATGATACACTTCTTTCCAAAAAGAAAATTATGAATTTAGAAAAAAATAGAAGATACACATTCGTTTCTTATAATAGTTCATATGCCTTAATGAGGACAATACATTTAATTCACCTTAATAAATTATACATATATGATATCTTTATAAAGCGGAATTTGGTAGGGTGTCATGGGCTCACATTGTTTATACTTGAAAAACATGAAAGGAATGATTATATTGTGAATAATAATTATAATATAGTAATAGTAATAGTATTAGTAGGAAGAAGAAATAGGAGAATACAAATAAAGGATGGACTTATTATTTATAAGATCCCTGTTATTATATTAAACCTTCCTTCTAGAAAAAGCAAAATATATACAAATATATATTCCTGTGAAAAACATTATAATACAAAATTGTATTGTTTTTTTATTTTTAAACAACGAAATAATAATGAGATAGTAGACGATGTGCATAATGAGAAGAGTAAGAATTATTATATGAACAACCATGTAAAATTTGTAAAAAATAAAAAATCATTTTTGTTACAAATATATAGTGATCCGTTCCATTGTAAAAATAATAATGTTAATAAAATCTTTAATAATATATCCTTATGTTATAATATTAATTTAGAACATAGAATGAAGAATGTACAAAAATATATCCATGCAGATATGTCAATACATTTTAGGAAAAAAAATAAAAGAGATAAAGGAATAAATCAATATATTTATAATTATATACACAATTTTTACTTAAGAGTATGTAATTTTCTTTTAAATTTTAAAAAGAGAACAAAATATGTATTAAACATAGTATTGTGTATCTTTAAATTGTTAATATTGACAAAAGAAATATTAGTGTTTTATATCTATAACGTGTTCATATATTATTATATATGGTTGAGGTGTTATTTTGTGTTATACAATATTATTTATGAGTATAGAGGGAGAAAGGTTTACATGTTAATGGGTCTGTATAATAACAGCAAGAGGTTTAAGGATAATCATAAAAAGGATCTATATAATAAAAATATAAAAGAGGAAAAAGAAAGGAAAGCAAAATTTGTAAGTTGTGCTACAAATAATGAGTATAATGATAATAATAATGATAATAATAATGATAATAATAATAATAATAATAATAATAATAATAATAATAATAATAATAATAATAATAATAATAATGATAATAATAATAATAATGATAATAATAACAATAATTACAATAATTACAATAATTACAATAATAATAATAACAATAATTACAATAATTACAATAATAATAATAATGGTGGGGGTGGAGATCGAAATGATGAGAACAATGATAAAGATAAAAAAGAAGATAATGATGATGCTAATGATAATATTAATAATATGTTAGAAAATGATGATGGGAAAAAAAAAAGAACTAGGAGGAGAAAGACAAGTGATAAAAGTAAAACCATAAATAAAATGACAACGGGAAGGAGAGGTAGAAAATCTACAAGTATGTTAAATGCACATATTGATGCAAATAATATTTTAAAAAATAACTTGTACAATATAAATAATGGTAATTATATGAATAATATAAATAACTCTATATTGTTAAATAATAATATGCAAGAAAATTATATGAATTATAATAAGTCATCAAATATGCTTATGAATAATATCCCTAACAAAATGAATATGAAAATGAATGGGCAAATAAATAATGAAATTATGAATGATATGATAAATTATAATATGAATAATAACATGGGTAATCAAATGGGTAATCATATATCTAACCATATGAATAATAATATATATGTGAATAATCGAGCTGGTATTGGTTACATGTCTAATAGTGTTAATCAGCATAATCATATGTCTCCTCATATGAATAATACAATAAATATACATAACAATAATAATAACAATAATAATAATAATAATAATAATAATAATAATAATAATAATAATAATAATAACACCAGCAACATCAACAACAACAATAACAACAACAATAATAATAATAATAATAATAATAATAATAATAATAATAGTAGTGGTAGTAATTGTGTTAATAATACATTGCGTAATAATTTGATGAAGAATAACTTTAATCAATTTAATAGGATGGTAAATAATAATTCAATTAATATACATACTTCGAGTTCGAATATAAATAATAATATGAATAATTATAATATACATTTAACTCATCAAAAGATAAACAGTAATAATATTAATAATAATAATAATAATAATATTAATAATAATACTAATAATAGTCTTAATATGAATGGCAAATTGAATTATCATCAAATGAGTAATAAAGTTCATGGTACCGTACCAATACCTATGAATGTTCATATGGGTGGTACATCCATAAGTAATATAAGCCATATGAATAATATAAACAATATGAATAATATGAATAATATAAACAATATGAATAATATAAACAATATGAACAATATGAACAATATGAATAATATGAACAATATGAGCAATATGAGCAATATGAACAATGTGAGCAATATGAGCAATATGAACAATATAAACAATATAAACAATATAAACAATATAAACAATATGGGAAGTAGTAATAGGATGGGCACAAGTCCAATAAATCATCCTATTCAACATAAAAAGGGAGGCACACATATGAGCAATCAAATTGCAAGAAACTCAATGAATAAAATGTTAAGTAACCCTATAAATGTAGATAACAAAATGAATGTGCTGAACAGAAAAAATAGTTGTACCGTTAATTTTAATATGAATAATTATATGAATTCTAATAATATGAATAGAAATTCTCTACCTAATAATATATGTAGTGGTGGTACTATAATGCCAAACGCCATGAATAAAGGGAAGATAAAAGATACAGGAATAAATAACAACTCATTCAGAAATAATAATAATAATATGAACAATATGAACAATATGAACAATATGAATGGTATGATAAATAATAGAATGTCTGAACAAAATATTATAGCAAATAACATGATAAAGTCAGAAATGAGAAATAATAATTTAATGAATATGAAATTGGTAAATAGAAATCAACATATGAACATGAAATATGTGAGTGAAAAATATCCCATGAATACAAAAATGATTCAGAATAATAATATGATGACTAATCGAGATATGAATATTATAAATAATAATAATAATAATAATAATATTAATGGTATTAATAATATGGGTTTTATAAATTATATGAATAAAAATATGAAAAATATAAAAACGGAAAATTATACTTATGATCATCACTTATTGAACCATGATACTTTAAGTCCTATGGATACATATGATATACAGCACATGAATAATAATATAAACAGTATGAATAATATGAATAATATGAATAATATGAATAATATGAATAATATGAATAATATGAATAATATGAGTAATATGAATAATATAAACAGTATAAAAAATATGAATAGTATAAAAAATATGAATAGTATAAAAAATATGAATAGTATAAAAAATATGAATAGTATTCATGGTGTCAACTCCAAATTTATATTAAACAAACAGGAGGATGATAAAATGTTACACCCAAATAATCTTAATAACGAAAACGTTCAATCAAACACGTATTATCATCAAACAAAAGAAGAAGAAATAAATACTTATAATAATACACATAGTAGTACTACGATTAATATGAAAAAAAAACATAAGAATAGTTTGAAAAATTCGAAAGAAGATGATATGAATAATAATCAGAATTTAAGAAGTGTAAAAATTAACTGGAATAAATATGATAACTTATTTAAAAGGATCCCTTTAGAAAGAAATTATGAAGGATTTGTTTTAGAACAGAAAAATATAAAAGATGAAGATACTATTAATTATGAGAAAACATTTATGTTAGAAAATATGGAAGATAAAGAAGATGATGCAATATATTGTGATTTATCAAATATAAATTTTAAAACATTTTTTAAGGATTATAATGATATATTAAATAAACTTAATTTAATAAAATTAAATGATAAAACAAATTTCAAAAATAATTGTTATTCTCAATTATATGAAGAAATATTTTTGATCATAGAAAAGTTTTTAGATATATCACACTTGAAGTATCATAATAATTTTACACATACCAATTTTTATAATAACTGTTTGAAATATGCAATATATCAAAATAAAGAAAATCCGAACTTACATAATATTAAGGAAGAAAATGTGGATAATAAAAATATTCATGGATTAGATATTCATTTAACTCTTGAAAATAATGAAACAAATAAACAGGAACATAATCAAAATGATATTAATGAAAATAATACTAAGAAAAAAAATAATAATGATCATAATAATAATGATATTAAATATCTTATATTCAAAGGGAAATCTTCTATTTTTGATAGTGTATCCAAAAGTTCAAATAATAGTATATTTTTTAAAACTCTCTCAAAAAAGAAAAAGGAATTCAATGAATTATGTGAGAAAAATAATAATTTTGATTTTGTACCAAGAAATATAAACCTTATACAAGCAAATGAAAGTAATATTAATATGTATCCATCAAATGCTAGTTCTCTAACCATTTCCAAAAATAATACTTTAAAAAATAATGTAATCAGAAGCCCTTCAAAAGATGTTAATGTGGAAACCCCTACGATATTTGAGAATAATATGGTAATTAATAGTAATCATAATAATCATAATAATAATAATAATAATAATAATAATACTAATAATAACAATAATAACAATAATGATAGTAACAATAACAATAATAACCTATTTAGTACTAAAAGAAGCTTGAGCGAATCAAAATTAATTTTTAACCAAAATGTTCTTATTGAAGAGATCTTATCAAAGAAATATCGAACCTTCTCCATAAACGAATTTCTAGATGTGGAACTAAATGATAATTTGAAAGAATTAGTTCGTGTGTATAAAAAAAATTTATGTTATAATATAAAAACATTTTTAAAAAAAAAAATGAAACGTTCAAAAAAGATGTATCATCAAAAGAGTTATTATGATACACTTACCCATCTTTTTAGACATAGAATGACAAGAAAATTGTTCAAACGAATAAAACGTAAATTTTTTAAAACAACAAAAAAACGAATCAATAAAATGAAAAAGAAAAAATGTAAAAAAAATATGAAGAATGAAGAATTAAGTAAGCAAAATGGTAATATTGACGATAGTCTCTTTTTAGAAACAACTGATCACATCGATAAATGTGATACTCGAAATAAATCAACTGTCGATGAAAAAAATGGAATAGATGAATATCTAGATGAAGAGGAGAAACCTCTTTTCTCATTTTGTTCAGGGAGTTCAAAGGAAAAAAAGCATATGGATGATGATCATGATCTTATTGAAAGTGGAATCATACGAATTAAAGGAGAATTTTCTGAAGATAGTAATATAATCCACAGCAATAATATTACAAATGATTCTACACAAAAAGGGAGAAAAAACGCGACATCCAAAATGAATAAATTCGTCGAAGGAAAATTAAATTCAAACATTTGTAGTAAGGATAATAATTATATTTTATATCAAGTTAAAATGGAAGAGGACCAAATGGATCCTCTTAAGATTAATAACAATGATGATACTAAAAATAATAATGATAATAATAATTATAATGATTGTTTATCGTTAGATGAAAGAAAGGTGTCTAATGCATGTTTAGAAAGCGGTCAACAGAGGGAATTCAACCATATAAATATCTCTAATAATAATAATAATAATAACAATAATGATAATAATAATAATAATAATAATAATAGTAATAATAATAACAATAATAATGAATCTCCTTTTAGTAGTAATGTTAGCAGTAATAAGACGTCAGGGAATTATGATATCAATGTATATATTGAAAAAGAGAGCATGAAAATAAAATATAGTATGACAAAAGATAAGGATACAACAGAGGATAAGAGAAAAAATAAAAATAAAGAATATACACAAATAAATGAAAAATTGTTTAAATATTCTTTTTTGAATTTATCTCTTTATAGATATATGAAAAATCTCGAAAATCAAAGAAATAAAAATACATGTGATAAAATTAAAAAAGAACAAAAAAAAAAACAAACTAATGTAAAATATAAAACTAATGCAATTATTGATTTTGGTGAAAAAATTGTTTGGGTTTCTTTTGAATTTAAGAATTTACATATGTTAAAAAAAATAAAAAATAATTTCTTATGCTCAAATTATCTTAATAATATTCAAAATATAACAAAAGAACCAGAAGAGAAATTTGAAAAATATATAACAGATGAAATGAAAAAATATAAAAATATAAAAATTAAGTTTTATAAATTCTTAACATATTATGATTTTGTTTTCTTAAAAAACCGATTAAATTTTATAAAAATAACATATAAAAATGATAATGATTATATGTTACAAAGAGGTATGGAAGAAACTAAATCAACAATGGGCATAAATAATGGATCTACCGATTTTCAAGTTGAAAATAAGGAATTGAAGTTTAATGATTCTACAAATTGTTTGTTAAATGGATATAAAATGGACGAATGTAATAATAATAATAATAATAATAATAATAACAATATTTTAATTAATAAAAATACAAATAATGACATGCCTGAAATGAATAATGTACTAAGCTTTAATGATCATCAAATTGTATATGATAAGAATAATATAACATTAAAAAGTAAGGTAAAAAAAGAATCAAAAAGGTTATTAAAAAGAAACAAATTATTTAATGATAATATATCTTTATATCCATTAATTGATAAAAAGAAATTAAATTCATACATAGACTTAAATTTAAATGTAGATGTAAAAAAAGAAGAATCAGAAAATGGATGTGATGAAAAATTAAATGACAAAGTATTAAGTTTTATTAATAAATATTTATATAAAGGTTTAAAAATAGATACTAAAAATGAATGCTCTAAAATGGGAATTTATGAAAATTATGATAAAATTAAAAATATGACAATAGGAATGGATAAATCAAATGATAGTATTATTATTGACAATTTCTTATGGTATAATAATCCAGCGCTTTTTACTATTTTTGAAAAATATTATTTATTATTAAAAATGCAAAAATATATATTACAATATAAACATTATTCAAAAAACAATCTTAAGAAAAAAATTAGTTCTGAATCCAATTTTGAAATGTATTCTAGTTCGACATCTATAAATTGTACATCTTTGAATAAATTAAAGGGTAAACGTAGATGTATAAGAGTGAAAACAGCTAATTTTGGAGAAGACGATTGTTTATTATCAAAACATAATCCAAGGTCAAATGTAAGTAGTTCCCATGGATATATGAATAATATTAATGAAAAGAAGAAAAAAAAAGGATCAATAACTAAGCAAGTCACGAAAAATCATGACAATAATAATGATAATAATAATAATAATAATAATAATATGAATAAGAATAAGAATAATTATAATAATAACTGTAATGCAGATGCTCCTAGTACAGGATTAGACATTAACAATGAAAATGCAACCACATTGATTGACGAATCACAAATAGCTGATGTAAATAATATAAAATCAGAACCCCTTTTAGAAAAAAATGATAAAGAAGAAAAAAAAGTAAATGAATGTTTCACACAAGAGGAGAACAAAGAGCATGAAAGTATGGAACCAAACATAAATATGGACATAAATATGGGCATAAATATGAACACAAATATGGACACAAATATGGACACAAATATGGACACAAATGTGGACATAAATATGGACATAAATATGGACATAAATATGGACATAAATATGAACATAAATATGAACATGAATAATTCTGGGCTGGTAAGAAAATTATGGCATGCTGATGAAAATGCAGAAAATGTAGACGAACAAAAGGGGAATGAAGGAAAAGATAACGAAGTTATAGAAAAGAAACAAAAGGAAGAAGCTGAAGAGGAAGAGGAAGAAGAAGATGGAGATGAGAATTCCGTTTCGTCAAGCAGCACAGTTAAACAACTTGACAAGAATTTAAATATAAACGGAGAAGTGTCGAACAACATTAAAAAGGAATTACAAAAAGGTAGAAATACAAGATTAGGAAATAATAAAATGAATACAAAAAGATATTGTTCATCACAAGGCACTACACCAAGAGGAGACATGAATTTTCTGGAAGATACAGATGATGAAAACTTAAAAAGAAAAAGAGGAAGGAAAAAAGGAAAAAAGCGAGGTAGAAAAAAGGGAGTAAAGAATAAAATAAAATTATTAAATGAAAATATTGATTCTAAAAAAAATAAAGTATTATTTGAGGGATTAATAGAAGAAAGTAATGTTAAGGGATATAATAAATTAGGAAATAAAATATTAATGCCAGATGGAGGAGAAATGTTAGATAATTCATTAATAGGAATTGATGAAAAGGAAAACGAATTATTATTAAATGAGTTAGTACCGATTGATAAAGATATAATAATTGATTTATTATGTGAAGAAGAGAAATTAATAGAAAGTTATATAAAAAATTCTCGTTTTGTTGATAAAAATTTGATATGTATATTAATATATATGAATAATATACAAAAGAAATTAAGTTCTATATGTAATAATTTATTGGAAAAAATAATGAAAGAAAATAAAATGCCTACAAGATTATGTGATAATATAGAGAAAAGTAATGAAATTACTTATAAATATATAATGTTTGAAAGATGGAATCAATTAAGATATTCTTTATTTTATACTATAAGTTTAATGAATTCATCTATACAATATAATCATAATAATAATAATAATCATAATAATGATAAGAATAATAAGAACCAATTAGTAATTTATAATAAAAATATTAATATTAATTCTATATTTGATTTACATGAATATTCTTGTAAACATAAAAAATATAAAATTCCTCCTTTTGAATATAGTGTTTTTCTAAAATATAAAATTTATAAAAAAAATAAAACAAGCACACAAAAAGATGATCTAAATGAAAATGTAAAAGATTCTACCATCAAAAATATAACTGATGATATAAACGATTCTATAGATCAAAAGCCTAAGGGAGATGTAATTCAAAATTTGGAAGATAAAAAAAACAATTTTGCTAATGATAAAGAAAAATTTTGTGGTTTCTCAAATAATAATGATTTAAATATAACACCTGCTTTTTCATATTGTTGTATATGTTTTAATGATGATTATAATACCATGCAAGTTAATGAACAAAATGAAAATCTTAATAACTCATCCAGAAATAATTCATTACAGAATATAACAAATGATAACAAAAATGAAAATTTGAATAATAAGATAAAAAGTGGAAAACAAGATGAACAAGAAGAAAAAGAAGAAAAAGAAGAAAAAGAAGAAAAAAAAGAAAAAGAAGAAAAAAAAGAAAATATTAAAATTAAGGAAAATAATAATTTACATTTTAAGGATAATATTGAAAAAATGGAAAGAAAAGAAAATCAAAATAAAGAAAATACAAATAATAAGGATATTTCAACAAATGATGCTAAAATTTATAACAATAATAATAATGATAAGAATAATTTGTATAATTATTGCCAAAATAAAAAGAACTCTAATTGTTCTAGTAGTAGTAATGATATAGATATGAAACTCATTGAAAGGAATATAAAAAATACACATAACCTAATGTTAAAATGTAGTAGATGTTATATGCATGTTCATAAATTTTGTTATATATCTACAAAAAAGTCAGATGAAAATATTCTTAGTAATATTCAAAATAGTGCATCCATTAATAGTAATGAATGGTTATGTCAGAGATGTGAATTTGAAAAGAAATCTTTGGGTAATAACTTCTTATATATTTTTGATACGAATATTAAATGTTATATATGTATAGAAAGAGGAGGAGCATTTATTCAAATAAAAAATAATATATTTGTTCATACTTTCTGTGCAACCTTTTGTGTTCCTGATTTATTAGTTAATAATAATGTAAATTTAGAAATTTTTAATGAATATTTACAATTGAATAATATGTCTTTATCACAAGAAATTTTTTCAGCTTTTCAAAAAAAAAAAAAAAAAAAAATCAATCAGAAAAAAAAACAAAGGAAGGATTATATACCGGTGAAAGATTCAAACATAAAACAAATATATCATAATAATAATACAGAGTGTAATGATGCCCAACATGTTTATTTTAAAAAAATAAAAGAAAGTGACAAAGAGATAAATGAAAAGGATGATCCTCCACATACTAATGATAAGATTCATAATGTCCTTCAACATGATAATGAATGTGAAAATGAAAAGGAGGGACATTCATGCAAATATGTTTTTTCGAGTAATAATAAAAATGAAGAAATATGTGAAAAAAAATGTGAACAGAAATGTAAAGAGTTAATGAAAACGAAAAAAGAAAATAAGATCTATGATTTCTTTTCATTTATTAAAAAAGATGATAAGAAGAGAGGAAACGAATGTGCAAGTACTGTAGAGAATATACAAAAAAGAGTAAAAATAGATAATATCGATGAAAAGAAAAATGAAGACTATACAAATGACAATTTAAATGATAATAAAAATAGTAACACAAATAATAAAGAAAAGGAAGATACAAATAATGTTATGTGTGATAGTAATAATAATAATATAAATAAAATGAAGTCTACTCAAAGTTGTAATGTTAAATATGATATTAATTTAGATGACGATCATGATGATGAGAGTTATACTTCGGAAGCTTCTTCGTTATCAGTTGTATCTAAATATTCTATTAATTCTATATCTACTTTGTCAGATAAAAATAATATGAAACTTTGTAATAAGGGAAAACAAAAAAAAGATAAAATAAGAATAGAAAATAATTATAATGATATAAATAAATATATTAAAAAGGACTATATCTTAAACGGTTATTTGAATGAAGATGTTAGATGTGATGTATGTTTAAAAAATAAAGGAATATTTATTAAATGTCATAATATGAATTGTGGAAAGTACATACATCCATTATGTGCTTATATGTGTGGTTTATTTATAAAATGCAAAAATTCAAATAAGAAGTTTTTGAAATTTCAAAATAAAATTGATTATTGTTTTCCTAGAATATTTTTTTATGTAAAATGTATTTTCCATTCTATAAAAAAATATGGAGTTGTAAATATATATGATCAAATTATTACAAGAAGAACAAAATATTTAAATAGAGATTTATATCCTAATATATATGAAAATAATAAAAAAGAAAGAAAACCTAAAAATTCATTAAAATATAATAAAATACGTAATAGTAATAATAATAATAATAATAATAATAATAATAATAATAATAGTAATAGTAATAATTATTATTATTTTAATGTTAATATTAATAAAAAAAATGATATATATGAAATCTTGGCATTTAATTTTAATCATTTAGATTCTTATCAATATAATTTCTTCTTACTTCCAACTATCGATTATATGAAAAATAATATATGTTTAGTATGTTTTACTTCTTATAAGAAAAATGAATTAGTACATTGTAAATATTGTAATATGTGTGTCCACAAAAATTGTTATTTAGTAGATTCTTCATATTTAGAATATCAGTTTTATCGAAAGAAAAAAAATACATGTACACTTTTAGTTCATAATAAAGAACAAAAAATAGCGAATCTCATAACTCAAGTAAAAGCTAGAAAGGAATCTGTATTCTCATTTTTATATGATCATCACAATGTAGGAAGGATAAATAATTGTACTACAATCAATAATACAACAAATTCTTATATCAATAATCAAAGCAGTCATAGTCAAGTGGCTGATTCGGAAGCTTTATTAATGTCACCAAATTATTATGAAAGAAAAAAAAAAAAAAAAAATCATTCATTTGGAGAGAGTGTTGTTTCTTATTCATTAATTGGCAACCAATCAAATAATGATAAAATTAAAACCAACAAAAATGGAAATAGCTATCATAAGGAGGATTTATATGATAATGTACACATTAATAATAGTTGTGATCATTTTGTTCTTAACAAGGAGGATAAGGATATAATTGTTGATGATGATGATAATAATAATAATGATAATAATAATAATAATAATGATAATAATAATAATGATAATAATAATAATAATAATAATAATAATAATGAAGAGATTTTGCCTAAAAATTGTAAATGTGAAAAGTATAATTGTGATAATGATAATTGCCATAATAATAATGATGAATCATCCATTATTAATCCTTGTGAAGATAAAAATATGGATGCAAATTGTGATATGGATAAATTATTAAATAAGAACGATTCATATGATAATTTTGGAAAGGGTAATGATTTTAATAGTGGTAATAAAATACATGGAGATAATATGAACTGTAAAGATAATTTGGTAAACCATGATGAAAATGTTGCTTTTGATATTGATAATAATATGAAATATAGAAAGGACTTAGAAAATTCGGAAATATTTAAAGAATTAATACATAACGAAATTAATAATTGTCTATTTACTAGAGAAAATGAAGAAAAAGTAAATTTTGTTAATAAATTAAGAGATTTTTTTCGAAATGATAAAACTTATCAATCATTAAAAAAATGTTCAAATGAAGAAGAAAAATGTGTAACAGATATAGATGATGTATATGAAAAGAAATTATTTGTTTGTGATTTGTGTGCTAATAATTATAACTATGAAAATGTTAATTGTATATTATGTAGTAGAAAAGGTGGTGCTTTAAAAATGGTAAAAATTAATGATTATATAAAAATCGATAAAACCAAAAATAAAAAAAATAGTTTTATGAAAAATGAAAGAGATTATGTATTTGTACATATGCAATGTGCATTATATACACCTCAAGTTGTTATTCAAGATATAAATGAGGAATATTATCAAATATATAATTATGATAATATTAATATAAATAATTTAAATGAAAAAGAATTAATGAAAAAAAAACATTATGAATCAGATACAGAATTACATTATTTAAATGTAGAATATTATCAAGATGAAAAACAAGGTTTATTAAATCAATTCTATTATAAACAATTCGGTAATAATATAGGACAAATGAAAAATATAAAAAAAGTTATTGATAAGAGAAATTCGCTACCTATAAGAAACACATACAAATTGTATGATCTGCCTGAATCTGAGCAAATGTATCCTCTTGACAATATTAACAATATTAACAATAATTATAATGTCACTAGTTCTAATAATATTTATAAAAAAGTTTTTTTCAATTTTAAAAGAAAAAAATCAGATTATAAAGAAAAAGAAGAAAAAGAAGAAGAAGCAAATATTAAAATAAATCATTTTAATAATGATCAAGGGGAAAATAAAAATAAAAGTGAATTAAATTTGGTAAATAATCATGGAATAAACAAAGATCAAAATGATAATAATGAAGCGTATGATAACCAAAATAATGATGAGTCCAAAAATTCTAATCATGATCATATTTTAGGAAATAACCAAGGTAACGATATAACAAATTCAGTAGCATTAACTACTGTTGAAGATATATGTGAAAAAGGTAACCAAACATTAAACAACAATTTGGAAATAAAAAAAGAGGAATCTAGTTTTTCAAACAAAGTAACAAATGAAAACATACAAATTATAAATGTTAATACTTATAACAAATGGAAAAGTGGAAGATTTTCTGTATATAACAATATTTGTTTCAATAATAAAATGAAAATAAATAAAAGAGGAACAATTGGAACAACAACAGAAATAAGTGGATATCATGTAAATCATTTAAATGTAAACAAATTTATTAATAAAAAGTTAAAGAAAAATAAAGAATATATATCATCAACATATAATGATAATAATAAAAATAATTATAAGAATTTAAATAATATGAATAAAAAAATACTATATAATAGAAGAAATACCAATTTATATTATTATAATTTGAACAGGAAAAAAAATAATTATAAAATTATTATAAAAGATAGAATAAAAAAATATTTAAATAAAAATACTTGTTATATTTGTAATTTATCATATGGATATACACAAAAATGTGTAGAAAATACGTGTACACACTATTTTCATATATCATGTGCACGTATACATAAATTATTTTTTGAATTTGATTATAACTTTTTAAAAACGCATCCAGATAGTACTACAACAGATTTATCTAAAATACCGAATTCTATGATTTTCTGTGAAGATCATTCAAAAATAAGAAGACGTGTAAAACCATCCATAAAATTATTTTCGAAATTAAGGTCATTTCTAGAACTTGCTCGTATTATTGTAGATCAAATGAAAAAAAGAGAGGATATAAAAAATTCCTGGATAACTGAAAAGTATAAAAATGCTCTATATAATAATGATATGTTATATGATGAAGAAAATGATATCACTTCATCGGCCCTCTATAATGATGATAATAATATGGAAATTGTTAACTTACAAAATGATAGTAATTATTATAATTATGATGACGATGATGATGATAATAATAATGATGATAATAATAATAATGATGATAATAATAATAATGATGATAATAATAATAATGATGATAATAATAATAATGATGATAATAATAATAATGATGATAGTATTGATCATAATAATGAAGATTATGAATATGAAGAAAATGATCCTTATTATGAACAAAAATACGCATATACCACATCAAAAGATCGTTATAATAATGATGATATATCATTAGTACGAAACAACAAAAGAAGAAATAGACGTTTGTTGAATAATGTTCCAAATGATCATATAAAAAGTGAATTGAACATAAATTATACTAATGAAATGTCCTCTCATAATATGAGGGAGAAATCACAGAATCTAATGTTTCTTTCAAATAGTAATGATAAGGACAAAATTTCCTTTTTGGTATCAAACGAAGAGGATGCAGTAAATAATGATGAACATGAAAAAGAAAATGATTTTATAAATTTTAAAACGGAACAAGAAAGTATGAATGAAAATAATGAAAATAATGAAGAAAATGAAGAAATCAAAGAAAAGGAACCTAATACCTTTTATAATTCGGTCCTAGATCATAATGTAAAAGGCGAGGATTACAAGGATGAAAATAATGAAAACATTAATATAGAAAATGCGAAGGGAGAAAATAAGGACAATGATGATGATAATAATAATGATGGTAATAATAATGATGGTAATAATAATGATGGTGATAATAATGATGGTAATAATAATGATGGTAATAATAATGATGGTAATAATAATGATGGTAATAATAATGATGGTGATATTTAGGATTTTAATTTCCTTTATATTGTATAAAATAAAAAAATAACTATTCCAAAGTAATGATATTCATACATATATATTCTTATTCTTATTCTTATTTTTATTTATTTATTTATATAATATAATATTATATTTTTTTTTTTTTTTATTAAACATATAATTTTTTCATAATTTTTTTTTAAAATATAATAATTTTAACATATATTAAAAAAAATTTTATAATAAATATAATATATATGTAAATATTATATACATATATATATTACATAAAACACACAAAAAAAAATTAAATATACCATTAAAAGAATATTCATGTACACATATATAAATATGTATGCACTTTAAAAAATGTATCATTTAATGGTGACTAAAACAACAAAAAAAAAAAAAAAAAAAAAAATTAAAAATTAATAATTAAAAATAAACAAATA
>NC_033659.1:1267639-1270065 GCF_001601855.1 Plasmodium reichenowi | reverse complement strand
ATAAATATATATATACATATATATATATATATATATATATATATATGTTCATTCATTCCACTTCTGTATCGTCGTATGTATCTGATGCGTCTTCATACGCTTGCTTGGAAGGTTGCCAAATGTGAAGTGTGTTATCCTCACTTATAGAGGAAATCATCTACAATAAAAAAAAAAAAAATAATAAAAAAAAAATAAAAAAAATAAAAAGGATATAATTATATTAATAAATAAATAAATAAGGGAAAATATAAATATATATATCATATTATGCACATATATATATATATATATTTTTTTTTTTTTACCATCGAATATGAATTATTCAAAGAATAGTCCAGTATATTTGATGAATGACCACCATGTATGAAAATAAGTTCGGGCGGTCCATCCTGTGAGTCTTCATAAGTTTGTTCAATACCAATTTTATTGGTATCAAAAAAATAAATAAATTTATCACTAGTTGAAGATGATAAAATCCCTGGTTGGAATTTATCCCATTTTAATTTAATAATAGTTTCTTTTTGTGATATTATTCTATGTAATGATTTATTTGTAAAACGCATATCCCATAAATCGATTTCTTTATTTGTTCCAGCTGTTGCAAAAATATTTTTATTATGAGGATTTACATCAATAGAATTTAAAGTACAATTCGTAGCACAAATAGAATTGACTACAGTTTTATTACGTATATCATAAATATTTATATGGCCATTTTCTGATACACTTAAAACATTATTATCATTCCAACAACAATCTTGTAAAGGAATATTATGATTAAAATATTTTACTATTGGATGCATTATTTTGTCACTTGTATTCATATCCCATATACATAAATAGGAATCATCACCACATGAAGAAATGTAATTATTTTTATCATCCCATTCTAATCCCCATCCTTGATATAAATGACCTTTTAAGGTTTTATCAAATGTTAATATATTATCATTCTTTATTTCATCTTCATCATCTTTATTATAATAATCATTTATATTAAATATATTTATATTTCCATCTGAACAAAAACACGCTACAATATCTGCATTTTCTGGGTAACAACTTATTTTATTTATTTCACTTTCATGGTATATCTTATTCTTTATCCTGAAATTTTTGCTTGTGTCGTTACAAAAATTGTGCCTATAATCGTTAATCTTCTCGTAATAAAAGCTGGAATAAGAAAACTCTTCACTAGGAAGTGTTACCTATGAAAAAAAATACCCCAAAAAAATAAATAAATAAATATATATATATATATATATATATATATATATATATATATATATATATATAAATAAATATATATTTTTATTACCTCCAATATTAATATGTAGTTATTCTTCTCCGTCGTATATGTTCCCAATATTAAATCTTGGTAAGCGTATTCTTCATCATTTCTATCACAAAAAAAGATAAATATATTATATATATATATATATTTATATATATCATTTTATATAAACACGTGCATACACACATATAGGGAAAAGAAGAAAAAAAAAAAAAAATTACGACACTTTAAATTAAATCTTTAGAAAAACTAACTTGTACACTTTGGGTAACCACTCAATAAATAAAGAAGGCCATTCACAAGTATATATCATAATAACATTGTATAATAATATAGTATTATATTGCCAATATTTATAATTATCTATATTTGAACCTAAATAATTATGTTGTGATTCCTCATTCTGATTATTATCATTTATAGTGTTTAAATTATTACCCAACTTTTTCATCTTATAATTTTCCAAAAAAAAATTATTATGCACTATATGTTCTCGTGGGCTATTACAATCTTATTTTACATATACATGTATACAAAAAAGAAAAAAAAAAATACAAGTTTAAAAAAAAAAAAAAAAAAATTAAATAAAATTATATACAAAATGTTACTTTCATACATATATATATGATATATATATATATATATATATATATATATGTATGTATATTTATAACTTACTAATTAATTCATAAAAACAACATTTAAGCAAAAAGAAATATATTCATAATGTATATAAATTATATATATATTTATATATATAATATATATATATAACATCCATTTAAATATTAATAATATAAAAAAAAATATATAATATATATTTATTTTCGATATGTTGTGAAGTTTCCTCTTTTGTTTTATATAACTTACTAATTAATTCATAAAAACAACATTTAAGCAAAAAGAAATATATTCATAATGTATATAAATTATATATATATTTATATATATAATAACCATTTAAATATTATTAATATAAAAGAATTATAAAATATATAATTATTTTCGCTATACTGTAAAGATTTCTCTTTTGTTTTATATCTTAAAAATTCTTTTAACTTTAAAAAAGAGAAAAAAAAAAAAAAAAAAAAAAACAATCATTTATAAATATAAATAAATATATATATAATAT
>NC_033659.1:1262551-1265051 GCF_001601855.1 Plasmodium reichenowi | reverse complement strand
ATATATTATACGATTAACTGATGATGATGATGATGATGTTGATGGGTTTTCCTTAAACGAGGTGGACAACAATATGAAAATATGTATGAAAAATACACATGAGACGGAAAAAAATTATATTAATTATAATATGTATTCAACAATAAAAAAAGAAGAACATTATTTACAGGATGGATATTATAAGAATGATGAAAAATATATAAAATGCACTACCATGAAAAATAAAGACATTTTAGGAAACAACAAAATTAAAAATGAAATTAAAGACTTTTATAATACTTATGATAACTTAATAGAAGAAAATAAAATAAAAGAACAACAGAAAAGAAAAGAAATTAGGAAAAATATTTATGAAAAAAAAAACATTTTATCTCAAGATGAAATTTCTTTATATGAAAATTATTATGAAGAAAATATTAAAATAAAAACATCTATTCGTTATAGAAAAAAAACAAATTTAAATTCGACATCATATATTGATATAAACAATTCTAATAAATGGTCAAACCATTTTCCAAATACTTTTAATATATCATTAGATTTGAAAGAATCCATAGAATCCGTTATATGTCAAGATGGTATAATAAATACAGAAAATAAAATACATATAAAAAGTTCTCATAATATAGAAATGAAGGAATTAAAAAATAATAATGATAATATAAGTTGTAAAAATTTTACAAATAATTCTTATATAAAAAAGGAAGATGATGTTAATCTAGAAGAATATAAAAATAATGAAAAAGAAGATAATTTTGATAATATTATTAAACTAATAGAAAGTCAAGAAAACTCCTATATTGAAAAACGAATTTATTTATTATTAAATAAATGGGTTAAAGAAGAAAATGGTAGGAAATTTATTTTACATAATAAATCAAAAATAGAACCTTTATTTAATGAATATAAGAAAAAAAATTATATTGTTACTGATAGGGATATAATACCATTGTTATTTTTTATAGATAAAAAATTACATTTAAATTATTCTTTAGTACATCCATATAATTATAATTATTTTTATTATATTTTTCATTTAAATTCTTCTTTTTATTGTGCTGATACTAATAGTATTACATTTGAAGAATTATGGAATTTCCTAGTTTCCAATTTACCTTTAAATAATTATTTATATAAAGAAGATATTATAATAGGTCTAGAAAAATATGAAAAAAAAAAACAACTTCATAAGAATTACCTTTTTACTGTAACGTTTATTAAAAATTTTCTACTTTTAATTTTGATAGATATATTTTTCATGTTATCATATATAATTAAAACACATTATTATAAGTGTATCTTCGATTATATATATTTAGAAAAAAATATGCATGATGTAGAAAAAACAGACCACTATGTCAAGCAAGATATGAAAGAGACAGATATAGATGAAGAAATAAAAACAAAAAATAAAAAAAATAAAAAAAATAAAAAAAATAAAAAAAATAATAATGATAATAGTAATGATAATAGTAATGATAATAGTAATAATGATGATAATAATAATGATGATAATAATAATGATGATAATAATAATGATGATAATAATAATGATAATAATAATAATGATAATAATAATAATGATAATAATAATGATAATTTTTTCCTTTATATTACCACTTCTTTTTCTTCTTTTCTTTCCTCGTCTTCTTCAGCTTCATCTACATCTAATATCTCTTCTACCACAACAATAACATATAAAGGTGTAGAAAATAACGGATATGTTAAAAATAAGGAGCATATAATAAAAGAACCTATTCAAGAAAAACAAGATAATAATGATGCTATATTTAATCATCATCAAGTTTTTCAAAAAGATACAGAATGTGCATGTGATGAAAATAGCATATGGAATAATACAGAAAGTAAAATATTAAATACAAATTGTCAATGTGAAAAAAATGAAAATAATATAAAAGATATTAAAAAAAAAGACAATATAAATGAAAGTAACATAAAAGAAGATAAGAAGGAGGAATCTTTTTTATCAAATGAATTAAACGCATTTATTAATTTTTTATTGCTTCTTTGGGGTATTAATATATCCTTTGATCATATAAATCATGAAGAATTTTTAATTACAGAAGAATTATCATCCGATATGGATGATAATTTTATAAATGTAGATACAAATTATTCAACAAATAAGTGTACTACTACTAATTGTAATAATAATAGTAATAATTATAAAGATGATGATGAAAAATTAAAAAGCATTAACCAAACAAATAAAAAAGTAAAATGTAAAAAGGGGGATATTAGAAATAATTATAGTTCATTTGATACAAATGATGAGGATAAAGAAGAAAAAATAACAAACACATGGAAAATGAAGACACAAAATTTATACAACAAAAATTATCAAAGTGAAAGTAATATGAATATATCAATAAAAAAATATAAAAAAAATATCCCCCCCAAAAAAAAAAAAAAAAATGAGGAAAGAACAAAAAGTTTGATAATAATAAATAGAAATAAAATAAATAATCACAATAATAAT
>NC_033659.1:1256766-1261551 GCF_001601855.1 Plasmodium reichenowi | reverse complement strand
AAAAATGAAAAGTAACACTTAATATAATGAATAATATTTATATATGTGTAGAGATATTACCACAAAAAAAAAAAAAAAATAAATAAATAAATAAGTAAAATATATAAAATATATAAATAAATAAGTAAAATATATAAAATATATAAATAAATAAATAAATACAAATTGTTAATATCCATATGAGACAATTATTTATATATTAAAAAATTGAAAAAGATGGATATACAAAAAAATAAAAATAAAATATTCATTTAAATCTATTCTGGTATTATTAAAATATAAAAGTAAGACCATTATTTATAAAAAGATTTTTCTTGTACATATGAAGGAATATTAAAAAATAAATATAATTTGTTAACCATTTTGATAATAATATATTTTTTTCATATTTCCTTATTATATAAGGTATTTGCTTATTCTCTATCTTACTACAGTGGCTTTTTATCAAATCTACCACTTCATTGTAATCTAAAATTTCTTTTTCGTCGCATTCAACTTCAATCTATAAAAGAAAAAAAAAAAATAACAACATGAGATATTAAATGAATAATAATGTACTTATTCAAAGATATAAATAAATAAATAAATAAATAAATAAATATATATATGTGAAGACACAAAAGTAAAATTCCTCATTTTATTATGCACATATTTTATTTTATGTTTACCATATTGGCTAAGTCATAAATTATTTTGTTAATAAAATGTAGCGGCAATTTATTCATCCAACTGACTAGCCAACTTTCTGTGGGTATCCAATAATCTGCACAGTGAAAAGAATAAAAATGTATAATCTCATATATATAAAAAAAATGGAAATAAATAAATAAATAAATAAATAAATAAATAAATAAATAAATAAATAAATATATATATATATATATATATATATATATATATAATACTAATAATTTTTTTTATTTTTTTTATTTTTTTTATTATTTTTATTTTTTTTATTTTTTTTATTATTTTTATTATTTTTATTTTTTTTATTATTTTTTTTTATTATTTTTTATTTTTTATTATTTTTTTTTTTTGATCTACCTTTAGTTGATGAACCTACAAAATAATTACTCTTCAATATGTGATTCAAATTATGTATTTTAAAGAACACATGCTTATTTTTTATAATCATATATACCAAATTATAATTATCAATTAAATTATGTGATAATATATTATTTATAAAGTCTAATAAAAGGAATAAAGAATAATAATGATTCTGTGAAGATAGTAACCATTCTTTTTTTAAAACTTTATTTAATATATTTATAATACATTCACATGAATATGTATTCATTGATTTTATATATACACTTATATTAGTAAGGATAGTAATAGACATATCAATTATTCTTTCAAATTTTAAAAAAAAAATGTTGTCATTTATTAACGTATTTAAAGCACATACTACAAAATCTATATAATTATCAAATTCATAAGAATTTTTTAAAATATTATTATATTTGATTTTTTTTTTTTTATCATATTTTTCATTTAAATTCTTACAAATATTTTTATTAGAAGACAATTTTAATATAATAAATAAACATATATAAATAATACCATCAACTTTACGAATATTATAATCTTCATGCGAAATAGTTTTACAAAACTCTTCGTTATTATAAAATACGCTGTCTTTTGTAATTTTGTTATTTATATGGCTATGTTCCTTATTAATTTGTTGTTTTTTGATCGTTACTAATTCTTGCTTTTCTTTTTTTCTTTCACTATTAAATGATAGTAGGATATAGAGAATGTAGAAAACGAAAAGGTTGCTACTGCTTGTGGAGAAGTCATTTCTATAATTATTATGAGTATTGTTATAAATGTTATTATATTCCATATTATTATTATTATTATTATCATTATAATTATCATATTTTTTTATTTTATTTTTATTTTCGTTGATGCCCCCGACGGTGCTACATTTTTCCATATACTTTATAAACTGTTTATTATTATTCATTATATTCCACAATAAACACAAATAGTTATCTAAGAATAACAAACTTTCATTATAATTTTCATAATATAATTGATAACTTATCAGCATATTTAAAGAACCTCTATATATATATTTAATAGTATTCCTATCTAATCCACGTAACATTTGTAAAAATACATTATTTCTACAATACGTTTCTACATCCCTTTTCTTTTTTAAATAAATATAATAATTACTACTACCTTTTTTTAAATTAAAAAATAATCTTTTATTTTTTAAAACATTGTTAACATTCGAATAATATATATCATTCTCATATTTGTATTTTGCATTTATTGATCTTTTATTTTCTATATAATTATTATAAGAACTTTGGTCGCTGTTTTTACTACTACTAGAAGAACATGAATCATTAGAAAAATCATTATAAATAATGGAGTCATCCGATGAACATGAACTTGAATAATTTGTATCATCCATATTAATATCTCTTTCTATCTTAACATTTTTTTCTTCTTTATTTTTTATATTAATATGGTAATTTTGTTTAGAAGATTTAAAACACGAATTATTGATATTATTATAATTATAATTATCATTATCATTTATCTTGTCATCATTTTTTTTTTCATTATCATTTATCTTGTCATCATTTTTTTTTTCATTATCATTCATCTTGTCATTATTTTTTTTTTCATTATCATTTATCTTGTCATCATTATTTATTGTCTCCTTGCACTTACGAAAATATTTGAGGGCACCATTCATATAGTGAATCCTTTTTTTTTTATTTTTTTTTAAAACCAGCGGCACAAAATCAATCAATATATTTAATATATGAATACATAAATTATAAAATTCTAAATATGTATCATTATAAAAATAAAAATTGAAATAATTAAATTCATTTTCATATATTATGGTCAATAATGATAAGAAAAAATTGGCGCTAAAATATACCTCTCCGCTAGTAAACAGAAATAAAGGAAAATTTTTTTCTTTCAAAAAGTTCTCATTATTATAATACATATATGAACTTAATAATATTAATAGGCATTTTAATATGTCCGTTCTATTTTTAATATATTCAAGATTTATTACATCATTATTATTATTATTATTATTATTATTATTGTTATTTATATGAGGATTATTAATGGTAATTTGAGATGATGATGATGCAGCAGTATCTTTATTTACATTATTAAGGTGATCATTATTAATATTATTAAAATGATTTTTATCATTACAATTGTAGGAAACTCTTTTTACATCATTAATAAATTCATACTTATCTACATTTGAATTATGATATATTTTATTTTTATGATAATAATCAGATGAATAAAATGTTTTTATAAGCTTGTCCTTATTTGTAATATCATCGTTATATTCTTTTTGGAAAAGGCTATGTCTATATTTTTCATTTTTCATAATATTTTTAAAGCACATATTCACAATCTCATTATTATTAACACAACATTTGTTATATAAACAACTATATATCATTTTACTCGACCACAATTTGTAAATATCTACATAATTTTTTACCAGTGGTCTTATATATGTAATATTATTATTATTATTATCAAGGTACTTTTCATTTATTTTTTCGTTGACATTCTCTTTTTTATTTATACATATATTTTCTGTAAACAATAAAATTAACAAGAAATTAAAAATATGTAGTATTAATATATTTTTACATTTATAATTCTGTAAAATAAAACATGGAATATTATCTTCTTTCCATAGCAAACTAAAAAAATTCAACTTTTTATAATTGTACTGAATTATAGGAAATATGTTTCGAAATATTTTTACGCATATTTTACATTCCTGTACAAATATCTCTCCTGTTTCTGTATTTTTTAAATAAAACAAAACATATAAATATAAATATAAATGTACACATATATGAATATATATCAGTGTAAAACAAAACAATACACAAATATATATATATATATATATATATATATATACATATATATAGCTTCATTTCTATTCATACCATTATGAATAAGCTTCCTCAAAGTATTCATTACAAATTTAAACAAAACGGAAATATTTGCTTCATCGTCTATAATATTTTTTATTACATAAAAATTACCATCATTCTTAAAAATATCATCATTATCTAATGTTAATAACATCTGTAAATAAATCTCTTTTTCTTCTTTTGTTTTAAAATCCCTTTCATTTTGTATAAGTAAAAATATTTTTACCACTTTACTATTCCCATTACCCATCACTAGTCCTTTTCTTTTAACATATATATATATATATATATATATAAATATATTTAAATATACAAATTACGAAGAGATGGACTTGTTTATACCATTAGTAAAAAAAGAAATATACATACATATATATATACATACATACATACATATATATATATATATATATAACCTTTACATAATAGTTGTGGTGGGAATAAAAATTTTTTAAATTGTAAAACGAAAAAAAAACAAGAATAATATTATACTAATGTGACATTTTAAAGGAAAAAAAAAATAAAGAGAAAGCTAATTTTATACAAAAAATAAAATTAAATAAAAAAAAAAATAAATAAATATAAATAAATATATATATATATATATATAATATATAAGAAATAAATATTAAAAAAAAATGTATATAAAATATTATATAATATATATATATGTTTTATTTTACATGTAAGTGTATATGGTTAACTTTTACGTATATGCCTTTGAGCAAATACTATGTAATTATTATGTAATATATATATATATATATATATATATAATATTTATTTTTTTAATAGATTAGTTTTATTTTATATTTATTATAATTATCTTTTA
>NC_033659.1:1252641-1254070 GCF_001601855.1 Plasmodium reichenowi | reverse complement strand
ATTATATAAATTTCAATTTTTTTTTTTTTTTTGTTTTAAAAAAATAGCATTAAAAAAAAAAAAACAAAGAAAAGAGGTTAAAAAAAAAAAAAAAAAAAAAAAAAAAAAAAAAAAAAAAAGAATCATACAATATATAATATTATACAGTTTGGTATATGTACACATATGCTGTAGCACATTATTACTAAAATATATACATATATATTATAAATATATATATATATATATATATATATATATTTTTAAAAATATAAAAAGTTTCCAAATTTTATATGCACGAGTTTAAATATTGAACATTTAAATCTCCTTAATTTTTTTTTTTTATTTATTTGCTTAATATGACCATCAACAGCGATAGCTCCACAGTGTCTGATATTCACTTTGATGATCAAAATGATGGTGATAGAAATAAAATAAATGATATGAACTTATTTAACGATTCAGATTTTTTCGATGAAAGTAGAAATAAGAAAAAAAACTCTTGCAGTAATGATAATTTTTATGAAGAAATGAAATATGATATTTTAAGAATTGAAAGAAATATAAATTCAGAAGTTAAAAAAAGATTGGATGCTAATAAAAATATTCAACTATTAATTGAACAAATGGCAAATAATATGATAAATAATGTACTCAATAAAATAACTACGAAGATAGAAAGCATATCAAGTGATTTAGACAAAATAATACATAAATGTGAAGAATTAGAAAAAGTAATATCTCAAATAAAAGTTGATATACCTACTAAAATACAAACAGATATGATAAGTTTAAAAAGAGAAATAGCTGATTTTCAATTAGTTATAAATAAATATCTTAATAATAAAAAAAAAAGAGATAATATCTTATATGGGAAAATTGAAAATATTAGTGCATACTTAACTGGAAAAATACAAAGCGAAATTGCTTTTAAACAACATGATCTATCATATCTTAAAAATGAAAGTGACAGATTGTTAAATTATGATAATGATGACGACGTCAATTTTAAAAATGTCTTTTTACAAGAAGTAGAAGAGATAAAGGATGCGCTCAATTTAACGGTTAAGGCAAGGGAACAATCTGACGATGATATAATACAAGTAGGAAAAACATAATATACAAACATGTATATATATATATATATATATATATATATATATATATATATTACTTGATTTTTTGATTTTTTCGTGGTGCTTAATAATATGTACATGTTGTGTATAATATAACTATTCAAACGAAAAATATGTAACATTAATGTGCAAATGAATAAATATATATATATATTATATATATATAATTTTTTTTTTTTTTTTTTTATTTAGGCAATGAACAAGTACACAAGCGTACTGCAAAAAGCATTACAGTCAGCCATTATTAATACGAACTGAACAAATTCATTTGTATATATATATATATATATATATATATAGATATATATATTTAT
>NC_033659.1:1238944-1246444 GCF_001601855.1 Plasmodium reichenowi | reverse complement strand
AAGATAATGATTATTATATAGATAAGGAAATATTGAATGTTACAAATGATGAGGATTTTATACATCTTGATGATATTTATGAATCCGATAATACTACAACTAATGAAGACAAAAGTGCGAGCAGTGATGTAGAAATTATTGAAATAGATAGTGAAGAGTTATCAAATGAAAAAGATATGAACAAAAATAAAAAAAGGAATTTGAAAAATGATCATAAAAATAAAAAGGCAAGTATTGATAAAAATAAAAAGGGTCATAGTAATAAAAAAAAAAATGATACTAATGATGACAATATTAAAAATAATTATAGTGTAGATAAAAACAGTGATGATGATATTCCAAATGAAAATAAATTATTTTCTTTAGATGAATTAAGAAAGTTTAAAGATATGAAATATAAAAATATACAAAAAAGAATAGAAGAAAATAAATTAATAACATTTTTATTATGTTGGATTTGTCATCTTTATTTTTTAAATAATATTTGTAACAATAAATTGGTGCAAGGTTTAATATATTCTGTATATGTAAATTATAAAAGTACAAAAAAATTATATAGTGACCCGATATATTTATTTTTATTTATAAAAAATTATTTTGAATTAACAATTGATAGAAAAGCATGGATTATAGGTGATAAAATTCTTTCAAAATATTTCAAAGGATCAATCATATTTAGATTAGTTAGGTGTATACACAGAAGAAAAGGTAACAATGTTTTGTTGAATTTAATTTTTGTTTCTTTATGTAGATGTTTAAATATACCTAGTCGTATATGTATGTCTTTACCTATGTTAAAAGATGAAATCTATACTATAGATAATAATGATCACTTTATTAAAAAATGTTATCATAAATATTCTGAAGAATTTAATAAAAATATTTTTTTCAACGATTTTATCAATAATATAGAGACATATAGTAGTGATCAGGAAAGGCCTTTAAATAATGAAGAAAGAGGTATAGATAATTATATGAACAATGAAGATAATAATGATAATAATAGCTATACACATAATGAAAGTAATAATAATAGTTATCATAATAATAATAGTTATCATAATAATAATAGTTATCATAATAACAATTGTTATCATAATAATTATAGTTATCATAATGATGATGTTATAATTATTGAGAAAGAAGATTTTATATTAAATAAAAAAAAAAAGAGTTCGAAAAATTACAAAACTCATGAAACTACACAATATCATATTTTTACAGAATGTTATTCTGCTAGTTTTAATAAATGGGTTTCTTTTTTCTTTCCTTTTAATGTATATTATTTTAATTTCTTTAATTTTTCAAAAAATGATAATACAAATAATTATGAAAGTAAAATATTTCATATACTATTGCCCTTACCAAAAACATCAGAAGAAATAAAAATATATAAAAATGAAAAAACAAAAAGGAACTTAAATAAATTTCCACATTCTCTTTTTTACGGAAATAATAAGAAAATAAAAGAATACCTATCTGAATCATCTAGTGATCCAACTACTCCTTTATCAATTTGTACCTATGATGAAAATGATAAAAAAGAAAAACACCCCAAGGATAAATATATAAATAATTCTATAGAAGATAATGCATATATTCAAAAAGATGATGATATGTTTAAAAATACAAAAACATGTTCGAATAAAAATATAGAACCAATTGAAGATAACAATTATATAATAAATGAAGATCTAATTAGAAAGAAAAAAAAAACAAATAATAATAATAATTATGCATCATCTAATATATTAAAAGAAACTAAATGTCATATAACATCTCCTACATATTTTAATCATGATTTAAAATTAAATAAATCAGACAATAAAAAATATTCTCATAAAAATTTTCATATTTTATGTGAAAATTATAAGGGGAAAATGTATGTCGAAAAAAATAACAAATTTTTCATATTTGATAAAAAAAAAAAAAATATATTAAGAATTATTTATTTACAATATAATATAAAAAAAAGTGATGACACGAAAAGAAAAAATAAAAATTACATAAAAGATAATTTAAAATTTGATTCCTCTCAAAATGTTGATGATGATATATTTGATTTTGAAGAGGATGAAGAACATATGAATATAAAGAATTCATTAGCTGATATTTATAGTACAAATGATACGAACAAATTTCTTTTAAATCAAATTATTGAATTAAAAAATGCAAATAAAAAATTAAAAAAAAAAGGATATAATTATAATATATCAAATCATTTGATAGAATATGATGAAATTATTTATGATAAATTTGGAGATATATCAAAAGTAAATTCATATGAAAATAAATATATTAAAGTATTTATAAATTCAAATGTTTATAAATATTTCTATAATCTGGATCATTATAATTTATATCTTTCTATTAATAAATATAATATATTAAAAGATATAAGTGTAAGACACAAATTAAGATGTAGTACTAATAGTAATAAGTCTAATACAATTAATGCAATTATTAAAGGAGACAAGCAATGTAATATTATCAGAGAATCTTTTAGAAAATTGTGTTTCTACACAAATAAGAAAAATTATAAGAATTCAGAACTAGTAATAGATAAACGAGATGATGATTATTTATATAACTTGTACGTAACTAATATGATACCTAAAGAAAAAACGGATTTCCTAAAATCTAACTATTATATATTAAAGTCCATGCTAAAAAAAAACCAAGTCATATATCCAAACAAACCAGTTGGATTATTTAAGGGTGAAAATGTATATTTAAAAGAAAACTTTTATAATTTAACTAGAAGGGAATACTTAGAAAATAGACATTATTATTTAAGTGATAATGAGGAACCTTTAAATTATGAATATGATGAATATAATAAAATTAAAATTCCTTTATATGCTCCATTTCAGTTGAAAAAAAGAATTAATAGAAATAGAAAAAATGAAAATTGTCTTCTTTCATTAGGACCAAATGATGGTATAACTAATGACACAACTCAAAATAATAATGATATTAATAATAATTTACTAGGGATAGATGAACAGCATTTTGATTATATATATGATAAAAAAGATAAATTAGATATTTTAAAAAATAAACTATTTGCTCATATTAAAGCAAATAATATTATTGAACTAAATGAAGATGACATTTGTATTTATAATATCCAATTAAAATATATATTAAAACATATTAAAGGAATTATTCCATATAAATTAATTTATAATAATTCTTATTTCTTTTATAACAAATTTCGTAAGAGACAAAATGTAAAAGTAGACGTTAATAAAATTATTATCAGAAAAAAAGACTTTATCCCTTTTCAAAATTTATATATACCCCCAAAAAAAACACAAGATGAATTTTTAATCAGAGACAAAACAAAACAAATCAAAAATTTATGGAAAGTATTGTTCAAAAGTATAATGTATGAACAAAAGAATAAAGAATTATCCATAAAGAAAAAAAAGGCAAAAAATATTTATAAAATGAAAGATTTCAATACGGACGTTGATCGATATTTTCAAATTTGATTACATCAAAAAAAAAAAAAAATAAAATAAATAAAATAAAATAAAATAAAATAATAATAAAATACAGAACATTTTTTAAATATATATTTAAACCTTTTAAGTGATTGAAAATATGTGTACCTATATATGTCTATATATATATATATATGTATATTATATATATTTTATGTGTTGTTGTATTTTTAAAAAATATTTATTCCTCTTTACTTTTCCTTTTTTTTTTTTGTTTATTTTTAAAAATTAATATTTTATTTATTAATTTTATATGATTTTTCTTTTTAACTAGCCAATTGTCAAGTTTACTTATATTTTATAAATATACATTTTAAAAATAAAATGTAAAACTATAAATATAATTTTTTTTTTTTTTTTCCAACTAGCCAACTGTCAAATTTTAATTAACTTTTTTTCATAACGTTCATACAAAATACCAAAAAAAAAAAAAAAAAAAATATCATATACATATACATATATATATATATACGTGTTTGTTTTAACTAAGTATGTAAAATTAATTAATAGTTCATCATAAATATTCTACTTTAAAATATTATGTAACAGTGATAAAGTTATTGTTATGGCCTCCTCAGTTCTTATCGTTCGAGAGGTTTGACACGGACAAGTATTAATAAATAAATCGAACTTTTTTAACATTTTATTTAATACTTTAATTTTTTTTTCAGGTGAAAAAACTTTGTTCTTTTTTTTCTCCTTTTCTTTAATTAACAAATCTTCCAATCCATCTTTATTTCCAAAAACGATAAGTACAGATCTACAAAAAAAAAAAAAATAAATAAATAATAATAAATGAACAAATATGTAATAAATTATATATATATATATATATATATATATATATATATATATATATATATATATTTATTTATTTATTTATTTATTTATTTATTTATATTTATTCATTTAGTACATTTATTAAGTGTATTTTCATTTTTTTTTTTTTTTTATTACTTTGCATCCCTGAAAGATATCATAGAATCATCAATGAATTTTCCCCTTTCTGATGTCCCAATTAAGTAGTCAACTTGTAATTTAAAAATGTCACTCAAATTTTTTAATATTTCAATGGAATATCCCCAATATAAATTGTACAACTTAGGTACAGATGGATGTATTAATTTACCTGTAAATAAAACGTTAGGGTTTTTTTTTTGAAAGAGTTCATATGAATTTGATTGAAATAAAACGGTAACTCTTGTTCCAATATTTATATAATTTACATTTTCTATGAGTACATTTGAAAATAATCCAACGTCTACAATAATTCCGTTTGACGATTTTTGAAGAACTACACCTTCTCTAAAAGGTAACCATTCATCACTCCTTAAATGATGAGGCGCATCTACTGGATTCATAAGTCCTGAATTTTTTAAAAAATTTGTAATTGGAAATAAATGTTTTCTTAGGTATTGAGGAGTTTCTAAATATTGTAAATTATAATGCATATATTTACATAAATAAGAGTATTTGGGCGATTCTTCTTTGTTCTTTTCATTATTTACGATATTGTCAAAAGTATTCTGATCATTATCATTTGGGTCTTTCTTTAAATTAATATGCATATTTTTATTAACATTATTACTATTATTTTTTATATCCTTTTTATATTTTTCATTTTGATAATCCCCATAATTTTTTGGTTTATTTATTAAATGTTCTTGTTCCAAATAATCATCATATATATATATTTTCGATATGGAAAAAATCGTAAATATTCTTGCCAGAAAACTAGTTAAATACGATTTAATAACATCACTTTTATTATTTATTATTGTTGAAGGAATAGCTACGCAAACATCTAACTTTAAATCCCTACTTATATTAGGGATTCTTTTTGTTATAGAATTTTTTATATCATCATTAAGAGAAACATTAAATTGTTCTACATTACTTTCCTTAGTATTATCTATTTTATGCTCTTCTTCTATATTGTTTATATTTAATTTTTCATTTTCTTCATTACTTATATTATTATTATTTTTTTTTTTTTTATTTGATTTATTAATATGTTTTTTACTTACCTTATCTATGAATGAATATTTTTCATCATCTCCCATTTTTCAAAATTCACTTTTATGCTTGATTTTATCATTATTTTTTTTTTATTTTTTTAAACAATTTAAAAATAAATAATTTTATTTTGTTTTTTTTCCTTCAATTTATAATTTTAACAAAAAAAAATTAGATAGAATTTTAATAGGGAAAAACAAATTTCAAGGGATGATAATATTATATATATCGATTTTTTTTTTTTTTTTTTTTTTATAGAAGTTCCATTTAATATTACATATATATATATATATATAATTTATATATGCATACGTATTTTTTTTTTTTTTTTTTTTTTTTTTTTTTACATTTTTTAAAATTTTATAACTCAAGAAAAGAAAAATTATTATTATTATTTATATATAAATATATGTATAATATATTATAAATGCACTATAATATTATATATATATATATAGATAATATGTCATATTATATATACTAATTCATTTTTGTATTTTTTTTTTTTTTTTTTTCTTAGTGTGTGAGAATTAATACACTAAAAAAAAAATTATAAAATAACAAAAAAAAAAAAAAATATATATGTATATTAATATATTTTCAAATATAAATATCTGAATTATGTAGTTTATATATTTATATTATATATTTATATTATATATATATATATATATTTTTTTAAACATATTCTATATTTATAAAATTTTTTAAATGTTTTAAAATTAAAGGATATATATTTCTATGTTTTCATTTTGAAATTTTTATCAACTCTTTTAAAAGTAAAAGTAGTTACCTTATATGAATGTATTAATTTTTGCATTCATCCAAATATTTATAAAATATTATTTACAACTTTTCTACATATAAATATAAGGAATTTATATTTTTCTATTATTATATTTTGTTAGGTAATTAAGTTTTAAAAGGAATATATATTAAATAAAATTTACCTGATGGAAACATTAAAAGACGAAGAGTATAATAAAGAAAATACCAAATGTTTTTATTATTCAAACACACAAAAAATTATAAAATAAAAAAGAAATATAATATTATTTTATATCATATATATATATATATATATATATATATATATATATATATATATATTAATGTAAATAAATTATATTTTCATCTTTCAGAAATTATATTAAATTAATAAAAGTGTCTAACAATGTAGAAGATAAAAAAAATGAAGAAATAGAAAAAATAGAAGTATGTATGGAAAAATATATTAACTTAAACATATTTGAATATTTTAAAAACTTAAAAGAATTATATTTGGTCAAGAATAATATTACGGATATAACGCCTTTGTTTAATTGTGTTAATTTGACAATCTTATTTTTACAAATCAACAAAATCAAAAGTATATTAGGTAATAAGAAATATAAATAAATATATATAAATATATACATATAAATAAATATATATATATATATATATATATATCATTTTAGGAATTGAAAAATTGAGATATTTAGAAAAATTGAACTTGTTCAATAATGAGTTAAATGAACAGTTCATAAATATAGAACATAATAAATATCTTGTACATATAGATTTAAGTGACAATCAAATAGAAAGGATTGAATTTTTTTATAATACGAATATATTCCTATATATTAATTTAGCGAATAATTCTATAAGAAATATAGAGCCTTTAAAAAATAATTTCCATTTGGAATATTTGAATATCAGTGGAAACAAGTTATAGCATTTAATTAAATAAATAAATAAATAAATAAATAAATATATATATATATATATATATATTTATATATGTGTGCAATTTTTTTTTTTTCTTAAGAATTGAAAAATTCGAAGATATTCAAGTGCTTCATAAATTAAAAAAAATTAAAGAACTATACTTGAATTCAATATATTATAGTAATATATAAATATATATATATATATATATATATATATATATATATATATATATATATATATATATTTATTTATTTATCCTATA
>NC_033659.1:1231904-1236904 GCF_001601855.1 Plasmodium reichenowi | reverse complement strand
TATAAGGATAAAATATATATATATATATATATATGTATTTTATTATTTTATTATTATTTTTTTTTTCATTAATATAAGAATAAAGAAAAGGAAAATATATCGAATATAAAAGAACAAATAAAGTTTTATCTGAGTGCCTATACCGCTAGGTTAATTGGGAACTACAAAAAGGAATAAAATATAGATATAAAATCATATATACATATATAGCATTTTATGGAGTTATATTTATATTTACCAAAAATTTAATATACCTATAGATTTAATTATATTATGAAGAGATTAAAAGAAGAAAGAAATTTGCAAATAAGATATTTGACAACATCCATTAATTCATACTTTAACATTTTTTTCAAATCGATAACAAAAGAACAAGAAGAGTAAAAATAAAACATATAAAATTATATGTATGTATATATATATATATATATATATATGTGTGTATACTTTTTGTTCTTACAATATTTTATTAGATATAAATTTATTGAGAACTTCATAAAGTTAAATTTCAATTCCGAATCCCTGAAAAATTATTATATTGATGATATAAAAATAGAAAATATAATAAAAGTAAAAAAATTGAATCATAATGTTTTGGACACGTTAATGTAATAAAATATTTCTCTTTACCATTTTTAAGTTATTCATATATATGTCTATGATGATATAAGTATGTTTATATTTTTATTATATTATCTTATTTATTTATTATTATTTTATTATTTTATTATTTTATTTTTTTTTTTTTCGTGTAGAGAAGAACAGACTAATAGTCTAATTTATAAAAAGAATATTTTATTTTTACATCCTTATAATTAGTATAAATAAAAAAAATATATGTATATGTATATGTATATGTATATATATATATATATATATATATATATATGTGGATTTATATATTACTTATGTATTATATTTGATTATCATATATAGCTGTAAATTGAATGACAATTTCGATTTTGATGAGAAGGAATATACTGTAGATGATTGTGAAAAAAAAAAATTTTTTGAAAAAAATTATATTTGTTCTTGTTATAATATAAACCACATATTAAAGACATTAATAAAGTAAGGGACCAAAGAAGAGGGAGTGAAAATATCATCATATATATATATATATAAACATTGTATATGTGCAAATATTTATTCATACACAAATATAACCCTTATTTTTTATATTCGTAGACTCTTCTTAGAAAAAGACCAACTACACGAACTGGTTCATTTAATTTATTACAAAAATAAACAAAATGATGACGTCCTAAATTATAAAAACGATATAAATATAAAAAAAAAAATTTTAAGAAATAAAAAATTCGATTTTCCTTTTTTCTCCATATATATTGTTGAAAATTATTTTTTCGAGAAAGAATATAAGGAAGTGACAGCTTACAGCACACAAGATAATAAAATTAATGAAAATGATGAAAATGAAAATGAAAATGAAAATGAAAATAAAAATCATGAAAATGAATATAAAAATAAAAATGATGAGAACAAAAGAACAAATAACGAAATAAAATTTAAAATTTATTATACTCTTCCTAAACATACCAATTTAAAATATATAGTTAACTTAAGTTTGTTAAATAAAAATAAAGAAAAAAATAATGAAAAAAATGACGAAAAAAATGACGAAAAAAATAACGAAAAAAATGACGAAAAAAATAACGAAAAAAATAACGAAAAAAATAACGAAAAAAATGAGTTAAATAAAATTCACTCATCCATTATAAAAACATGTGCTCCAAAAAAAATTAAAAGATATGATTTTTTAAAATTTATAGGAATAAAAAATAAGACAAATACTATATTTTTCAATGAAAATTTAATAGACGATTTTTTTCATTATATTTTAACCTTTGAACATATAAATTTTTTTCATATAACAAAATATTTTATTAAATTAAGTAAAATAATATGTGAAATAAAAAAAAATATATATCTTCTTATTCTGAAAAATAACTTGAATTGTTCAGAAAAAGATACGTCTCTTAATGAAAATGGGGAAATTCGTGTGTATGAAGATATGGAGATTTTAAAAAAAGAAAAAGAAAAAATAATAAATAATTTGAAGAATAAAAATGTAGATATTAATTATTATAATGACCCTAGTAATGGTAAAAATAATGATGTCACAATTATTTATATGAACAGTTTACATTTAAGCAAAATCTATGTACATGTCTTCAAAAATCATTATAACAATTTAAAAGAATTATATTTAAGAAATAACAACATAAATAATTTAAAAACATTTTTTCATTTTGATTCAAATGATATAGAAAGTTTGGAAGTATTAGATTTATCTTTTAATTGTATATCTGATTTAACACCATTGTTTAAATATTTTCCAAATCTAATTAATATAGATTTATCGTTTAATTATATATATGATTATCAACAAATACAGCTATTTAGTGTACACCATCAACATATTGAATATTTGTCTATTTTAAATAATTCCTTATATATTAAAAAAATATATTATGAAAATATTCATTTGCTGTTCCCTCAAATAAAAATATTTAATGATATAACTATAACGAATAAAACAAATTTCGACATTAAGAATTATGCCTTTATTTGTAAAAATAAAGAAAGGGTTTATGACGAATATGGAATGGACGATGGTAATTATGTGAAAAATAAAATAAAATAAAATAAAAACATACATATATATATAAATATATATATATATATATATATATATATATATATTTTATGTATATATTTTATGTGCACCTCCATCCAGATGATCAAGACGGACATAATAAAAACTACATTAAAATAAAGAACATTAACAATGAACACTGTTTAAAGGTTTATGAAGATATAAATATACATAATTATGAAATGCACATACAAATGATAAATTTATCAAACTTATATATGAAATTAACCTATTTAAATTTTGAAATATTTAAATATTTAAAAATATTAGACTTATCAAATAATGGTATTGAACATTTAACTAACTTAACACTCCCAAAACAATTAAAAGTATTAAATTTAAGAAATAATAAAATATTTTGTATAGATTTTTTACATGATAAACTGGAGATTGAAATGCTTATATTAGATAATAATGAATTAAAAAATATTAACAAAGTGAATGTATTAAAAAAATTAAAAATATTAAGATGTTCTCATAATAAATTATCTACTATACCATTATTCCAAAAATGTTCTTTAAAAGAAATGGATATACATAATAATTTCATAAAAGATATTACTCATATCGTTTTAATTAAAAATAAACAATCATTAATATGTATAAATATATACAACAATAAAATAAATTTCTTAAACTTAGATTTATATCTTATTCATATTTTTCCTAATCTACTCATATTAAATAATTCTTGTGTCGAACGTAGACAAAACAGTGAAAAATATTTTAAGAACATTTATACTCTTGATGTTTTTTTTGATATATATAATATGTATCCACCATATACATCTTTGCAATCTCTTGAGATTAATAACTTGAAGATAAAAAATATTCTTTTCGATATTAATAATGATAATTTCTATAATTTAAAATTTTTAAATATATCCAATAATTATATAAATAATATTCATAATATTGGCCCCTTGGACAACTTGAAGGTACTCTAATTTTTTTTCTTTTTTCCTCAAATGATAGAAATAAAATATGGATCACACATATGTATATATATATATAATAAAAATATCATATTTTATTACCATCTAGGCCTTAATATTAAATAACAATAAGCACATAAATGAAAATTCTTTCATGGGGGAACATGAACGAAATGTATTAAATAATTTTAAGAGTTTAGAAGTATACAAAAAAAATAAAAAATAAAATAAAAAATAAAAATAAAAAATAAAAAAAATAAAAAAAAAAAATAAAATAAAAAAAAAAAAATAAATAAATAAATAAAAATGTTTGTATAGCAATATATACATGTATATATATATATATATATAATTTTTTTTTTTTTTATGTGAGGATTTGGATATTAGCTTCTGTCTTTTATCGAAAACTAACTTTTTTAAAAAATGTCCCAATTTAAAAAATCTGAAAACCTTGAATTTAGAGGGAAATAATATTAACTCAATTAAATACCTAGAGAATTTAGAGCGCTTGAAAGTGTTGAATTTATCAAATAACAAAATTTCCAAAATTTCTCCTGACTCTTTTCCTAAGAGTTTAGAGAATTTAAATATATCTAATAATTTAATTAGGTCAGAAAATAGAAATATTAAAAAAGGGAATTTATTGATACATATTGAATGGATATAATGTGTATATGTATATATTTTTTGTATATGTATATATGTGTATAATATATGTGTATTTATGTATATATGTATATATGCATATATGTATATATGTACGTATATATTTATGTACATTGGTTATATTTTGTAATTATGTAGAAATTTAAGCCCATTTGATAATTTGAAAAATGTAGAAACTTTAGATCTTAGGGTTAATAGGATTGACAATATTGACGAATTTAAATATTTGAAAAACTTGGAGAAATTAAAAACCTTATATTTAAATGGAAATAGAAAAATAAAGGAGCATTTTATAATTATTAAAAATATGCTTACACAAATAGAAAATTTTGATAATAAAATTATGAAAGAACAAAATAATTTAACTTCAAATTTGGAAGAAAAAAGAGAAGAATTTAAGCTTCATAAGGATATAAGTAAAAAAAATATATTAATAACAAGTAATAATGATAATAATAATAATAATAATAATTATTATAACGCCACCTATAATTATAGTAATATTAAATCCCCAGCTAAAAATAAAACAAAAATGGTAATAGATAAAATAAAAATATATACTTTTTATTCTTCAAATGATGAAATATATTATTTATTTATATTTTTGCGTAGTAAGATATATACATATATATATATATATATATATATATATATATATATATGTGAATATTCATTTTCTTTTTTTTTTTTTACTTATATCCTTATGAAGCTTAAATTCTTCT
>NC_033659.1:1226916-1229345 GCF_001601855.1 Plasmodium reichenowi | reverse complement strand
TCCTGTCTGATAAATGTGTTGACTAAGGTAAGTGGTGTATGAATAAAAAAATTAACACAAATTCGTACATATAATAGGATATAAAATGTATAATGTATATTTTATTGTGTAATACTTTTTATTATTTTATTATTTTTTTTATTTTTTTTTTTTTTATATTTTTTTTTTTTTTTTTTTTTTTTTTTTTTTTTTTTTTTTTTATTTTTTATTTTTTCCATTTAGATAACTTATCCGAAAAATATCCAAAAGATTTTAAAGATCCTTAGTCATATTGTATTTATGAGTAATAAGGAAAAGGACATAACCATATTCAAGGATAACTACAACTTTTTATTAGATTTATACATGAATAGCAATATATCAATTAAAGAATATATCTTAAATATCCTAGTACAAATATTAAATAAGAATTATGAATATGTAGGTAGTTTGGTAGAATATATGAACAAAGAAAATTATCATAATGATAATAACAAAGTAGGTGTTCATGAAAAAGTATGTGATGATATCGTTTTATTTTATTTTAGTTATGATATAATATTATATACTCTATCTGCAAAGATAGAAAAACAACCATTTAAAGATAATATAATTTTTAATCATCCACATATTCCAAGTGAGTATAAAGCTAATCACAATATTAATAATGATATAAATAGTGATATGAATAATAATATTATTAATAACTTTCATTTCCATAGTATTTATAATAATTTAATAAATATTCCATACATTAAAGAAATAAATCTAGATATTGATAAGACAATAAGTGATAACTTTTATTCATTGTGGATATGTATCCTAAAATTGATATACAAAATGTTTCATCAAAAAAAAGAAGAAATAGTAAAGAAGATATGTTCTTTTTATATAGCAACTATTAATTATTTATATGAATATTTTAAAAATCAGACATTAGGAAAAATATCATATGAACTATCAAATTTATGTTTAGATGTTGTTATTGAATATATGTGTTTATTTATTATTCATGAAACACATAATTTTTATTTAACATATGAATCTATGAATATTAAAATGTTAACTAACGATATAATCAAAAGTACTATTTTAAAAGTGATTGAATTTAATTTTATTTTAAATGATGAAATAAAAATAGAAAAATGTATATATATATTACACCTGTGTTTAAGTATATACAAAAATGATATGAAAAATGAAAAATCAATTATATACACATATATAGCTCAATTTGTAATTATATATTTATTAAAAGTTTTATTGAAATATTTTAGTAAATATTTCAATTTCTATAATTACATCCAACAAAATCAAAACAAAAGGGCTGAACGAAATGATGCAAATAAAAATTATAATCTTCATAATAATAATAATAATAATAATTTTAATGATGATGTTCAAAAAAACGGCAACGTAATTTTTGATGAATATAAAACTATAGGAGAAGAAAAATCGAATAGAAATAAAAATAATATACCAGATATATCATTTGACATACAAGGTAATAATACAAATAATTATTGTTTGAATCATTTCAAGAATGATGTAAATAATAATAACAACAACAACAACAACAACAACAACAACAATAATGATAGTAATAGTAATAGTAATAGCAACAGTGAACAAATATATAATAAATTGAATCAATGTAATAAAAATCATATTAAATACATATATGATAATATTATAAATTATCAACATGATGAAAATTTTTTAAATGAATTTACGCATTTTCAAAATGATGTCAAAAAACTCTTCAATATAAATTATATAAATGATTATGATATTACTAAAACTTTTCTTAATTTTAATTTTTCAACAATTAATGAAGATAATTATAGCTATATAAATAAACATAGCGTCTTTACTTTAATTTCTATTTTATCTTTATATGAACCAAACTATCTAAATTATATTTTAATTACATTCTTAACATATTTCAAAATTAATATCCCTATCTTTATCTTTTCCTTTTTCTATCAATCACAATATATTCATAATAAAAATATACTCAATTCATTACTTATTTTTATTTATATATTAACACAGAATTATATATTCACACCATTCCCATCCATTTTTCTTCAAACCAACTTCCCAAGTATAACAAATACTCAAAGTTTTGAAAAATTAATGTATGATACAAATAAAAATAATCATTTGTTTACGTGTAACAAGGATGAACATACTTTGTTAATCATAGAAATATTGAAATTAATAAATAATATCCTAAATACAAATAAAGATATTTATATAGAGAAAAAAAATATCCTTCACCTCAGTACCATATCCACCAATTTAAATGGAACCAAAATATTCCACTCTTATAATTATAATTACATCCTTAGAAAAGTATTGAAATATGACGATTTTGCTAGTTAGCCAAAAAAAAAAAAAAAAAAAAAAAAAAAAAAAAAAAAAAAAAAAAAAAAAAAAAAAAAAAA
>NC_033659.1:1206636-1226906 GCF_001601855.1 Plasmodium reichenowi | reverse complement strand
AAAAAAAAAAAAAAAAAAAAAAAAAAAAAAAAAAAAAAAAAAAAAAAAAAAAAACATACAACTACCATCTTTTACATCCATTTAACATAATTTTTTGTATAATATATTTCTTTTTATTTTAATTATTATTATTATTTTTTTTTTTCCTTTTTAGATATATGTAGCAGAGCTCTAGATAATATATTGACATATTTAATTGATACCAATAATGTAGAAGATAACAATAGAAAAAATATAATTGTGAATTATTTGAGAGATAACATTGATGATATGAATAGTGCTATTGTTGATATGTATAAAAAGTATAAAAATTTTTTTTAATAGGATTTATATATGTTCAAATATGAAAAGGTGAATAATAACAGCACAAATGAAAGTAATTTTGTATAAAAAAAAATAAAACATATATATATATATAATAAAATAATAATATTAATAAATGTTAATATGTTCCGAAGGTTGTACACACGTAGAAATATACATACATATATATGTTTATATTCGTATGTATTCATTTTGATTTATTATATTATGTTATATTTTTTTTATAATTATTATATAAAAAGGAAGTTATTCTACATACTCACATATATGTTATGCACATACACACACATTCCATATTTTATGCACATCATAAGGGTGAAGAAATATTAACAATGTTGTTTTATAAAATTGAAGCATTCACAAATATTACACATGTAATAGATATATAACAACTGTAAAATCATATTACGAGAATAGTTTTCCTTTTTCACATTATGAATTTGATGAAGTTTGTTATATTCAGAATTATTAGTGAAGATAAAATCATCATGGATATATAGAAGGAAACATATGTAAGGATTTTTTTGAAACAAGTGTGTAATTATATTATGTGAATAATGGTTTACGTTTGTATTAAAAAAGTAGGATTGAATATAGTTTATAAAAATATTATCAAAATTTTGCTTCTTTTTAAATTCGTTTAAATAATTAACATGATTTTTCTTTTTCAAAATATACAATATTGGAATGTTTATATCAACTAAGGTAAAATGTAAAATTTTTTTTTTTGGAATGTTTATATTTTCATCAGATGTTAAGAATAGTTCAAGTTGTATGAGAAATATGATGGATGACTTTTTAAATTTATTCATATTATTAAAGTTTATGTATTTATTTATATTCTTTATATTTTTTATATCCATACCATATGAGGGAAGAAAAGGGTTCGTTTTATCTTCATCATAATATGTATGGTCTATATTATTTTTATTATATACATTATTTTTTCTGTCTTGGAAAGAGTCCTCATTCTCTTTACATTTGTTCATATCTTCTTTTTGTATTATTTTTTTTTCGTTTATTTTATGATTTGTATTATTATCATAATTATTAATTAACATAATTTCTACTTTATGTTCTTTTTTATGTATGTCATTCTTTTGATAATATAAATTCGTTTCATTTCTGAATAAACATTTATTAATGTTGTAAATTTTTTTTTTTTTCTGTGCATAAATATTTAATGTTAAATTATATTTTTCATTAGAATATTTTTGATTTAATTTATTATTTAATTCATTAATAATTTTTTTGAAAAGAGTTTTTTTTTTATATTTTATATTTTTTTCTTGACTCTTTTTATTTTTAGATGACAAAATGTTCTTTCCTTTTTTGTCTGAATATTTTTTTTTTTTTTTTTTTTTTCTGTTCATACATTTTTGTGAACATTTATTAATATGTTGTACACTATTAATTTTATATTCATTTATATATTGATGATTTTCCTCATTATTCTTTATAAAATTTTTTTTTTCCCCATTTTTTTTTTGTAATTGATGTTTGATAAATGTATTTATTTTTGTTTTATCTACATTCATAAAATAATCATGAAAGGAATTAAAAAACGATATATTTTTCTTATTTTTTAAATAATTAATAGAAAAGTTGAATAAGACAACATTGTTTTTATTAACAAAATTATGAATATATTTATTTATAATTTTATTTGAAATAAAATGTTTAAAATAAATATTATTTATATAGATAAAATCAAAATTATATGGTTCGTTAAAAAGTTGTAAACAATTTTTATTAATTATTTGAACTTTATTATTATTTATTAGGAAATTATTCATATTCTTTTTTCTAATATTTAATATACATATGATTTCTGGTCTTATATCATTACGTGATAACATATTATCACATATCTCTACATTTTTTTCTTTCCATTTTGTAATTTCATTCGATTTGGTTGTTTTATTATTTTTATTATGATTATATTCATCATCATTAAAATGGTTATATAATCTTTTTATTTCTTTATCGTATAGAAACATTTTGATTTTCTTTAAGATATGAAATAAATCAAGTTGATTTAAATTTTTATTTTTATTAAATGTATCATATAAAAATAATAATATATTAAGAACTGAATTTATATTTTCTTTCAATAACTCATAATTCTCATTTAATTTGTTTATTGAAATGTTCCTTTTTTTTTTCTGTCTTAATAAAAATTTATCATTTCCAAATATATTATTTTTTAAATAATAGTTAATAAGAATATTATTATTCTTTTCATATGTATTATTTTGTAAGGATACTTCTTCTATCAACTCACCAAATTCATTAATTATTTTATATACTTCCATATTTTTTGGTATGTTGTCAAAATTTTTTATTTTTTGTTCTAATAATAATTGTACTTTGTTTAGTAATCTAAATTTCAAATATATATTTTTGTTTAAGTCATATTCGTTTGCTTCTTTTCCATAGTGTATTCTAAATCTCCTCTTGAAGTGTTCAACATCATTCTCCGTTTTCTTCAAAAATATAAAATATAAAAAATATATAACATATATGAAGCTCCCTATAGATATTATTATTATTATATATATATATATATATATATATATATTATTTTAGACAATAATATGGTGTCATTTTTTCTTTTTTTTTATTATTACCTTATAATTTTCATACAATTTGTGTATTTCCTTTTCTTGCCTTTGTAAATATTTTATATAATACAAAATCAAATCACCATTTGCATAATACTTTCGAATAGTGTTGTTAAAATTTAGTTCATTTAATTTTATATGAGTATTTTTAAATTCGTTAAAAGAAAATTTGATTTTTTTATTTTTCAATTTCTCAATATGAGATATAATTGTTTTACTAAATGTATAAAAGAAATTTTCGACTGAATCTTTGGAATTACCTTTGTCTTTGTTCTTATATAATTCATTTCTTATATTAATAGACTTTCTTTTATTGAAAATATCTTTATTTTTTTTTTCTACTATTGATATATCTTTGTTTCTTTTTTCTACTATTGATATATCTTTGTTTCTTTTTTCTTCCATTGATATATCTTTGTTTCTTTTTTCTTCCATTGATATATATTTGTTTCTTTTTTCTGAGCATATCTCTTCTTTTTTATCTTCTTTTTTATCTTCTTTTTTTTTATTATTAATATGTACTGTATTTAAATTTATATTGTTTTCTTTATCATTTTTATTTGGATTATTCAATATATTTATTTCATTCCCTATATGTTTATCATCCAAATTATTTATTTTGTCTACTATATTTTTAACCTTCACTACATTTATTTCGTCCACTATATCTTTAACATTAACCACATTTATTTTATCAGCCACCTCCTTTTCAACAACTTTGTCATCTTTAATTATTGTATCATTTTCTATGTGCTTCATTTCTTTCTCCTTTATTATTTGTTCTTTTTCTTTATTTGTTTCTACATTTTTCATTATGTAATTTTCTTTTTTGTTGTTTCTTTCTCCTATCAGAATGTCTTTTTTTATTTCTTGGATAATATTATATTCCTCTTGTACGTCTTTATTTTGTATACTGCTTAGTTCTTCAAATATTTGCTGTCCTATTTGCTTCTGATTTTTATCTTCAAAGTTTTTAATTTGGTAATATTCATTTACTTTATTTGTATATTCGTCATGTAATTCATTTTGTGTATTAACACACTTATTATGGTTTAGATTATCTTTTATATTATTATTTACATGATCACTTAAATGACTATTCATATGATTAATAACATGATTATTTTCTTTTTTATTTACTATTTTAAGTTGTATTTCATTTTTATATTTTTCTTCATGATCAAATTCATGTTTATCATTATAAAATTCGTTTTTCATATTTTTTTCCATGTTCATGTTCATTTTATTTTTATGTTTATCCTTTTGTATAATTTGAAGTAATTGAGAAAATGGAAAAGTATATCTAGCCAAAACAAAATTATTAGATATAACTATTTGTTGATGAATAGTAAAATAATAATAAAGATATTTAAAACAGTAATTCATATTTATAAAATAATTTAAGAATATGTCCGAATTAAAATGATCACTAAACTTATATTTATACAATTCCATAAATATATGTAATTCTTTTTTAACAATATTCATATTTCTCTTATCTTCTTTTTTTAAATTAATCATGTCAAAAGAATTACATATAACACATTTATTCACAAACTCAAATGGGAAATAACATTTGAAACATGAAATACATATAGCTGCATTGATACCGATTAAATTTAATAATATATCAAAACAACATATACATAAAGGTTTTATTTTATTAGACGTTACTTTTATTATTTTATCGATAAAATATATTCTTGCACAACAAATACAAGATAAATTAGTATTATAAGGAAATGTATTTTGTGTATGAGTTATGAATAGTTCATTACTTTTTTTTTTTAAATCACAATTTTTTTGAAATACTATTTCTCTTGGTTTCTCTACATTTTCTTCAGAATAACATGTCCAAAACAAATTATTGTCTGTTTCATTTTTATTAATATAATGATTTTCTAATAAAGATGTTGATAAATTATTTTGTTCGTAATTTAGATGTTCATATAATTTCTGTATATCTTTTTTATAATGATGAATATTATAATCATTTATATTATTATTCTCATAATTTACATGATCTTTATAATTAATATAATTATAATTCATATTATCATACTCTTTTATATTATTATCATTACATATGCTTTTTATATTTACACTCTTCTTTATTTTTTTTCTTCTTTTTTTCTCCTTACTTTTTTTCGTCTTTTTTATTTTTCTTTTGTAATAAATCATATCTTTCATCTTTCTTATATAGTTCTCAATATTTTTTGTCATCCTTTTTAAATACTCCTCATCATTAATATCATCACTATTTTTACAATAAGCACTTTTGTGTTCCTTATTATAATCATATTTTTTTTTTTTTACAATGTGGTTAGGATGTTTATGAGAATTCATTCTGTGTATCCACATGTCTTTATCATCATTCTTGTTACAGCTCCATTTTTTATTTAAACTCCCATGCGCTTTTATATCGCATTTTTTTCTTTCCTTACGAGAAGATAAGTTAACAGAGGAAGCATAAGAAAATGCCGACAAAGGAGGACACGAAGATGATGAGAAGGATGACTTATGCGACGACAAATCAAAGGATGACTTATGCGACGACAAATCGAAGGATGACTTATGCGACGACAAATCGAAGGATGACTTATGTGACGACAAATCAAAGGATGACTTATGCGACGACAAATCATAAGATGACTTATGCGACGATAAATCGAAGGATAACTTATGTGACGACAAATCAAAGGACGTATTATTTGATAATTCTTTACATGGTCGATACGATGATATTGATGAGAAATAAGGTGATTTAAGCAAAGAAGATAAACGAGAGGTACCTTTTAAGAAATCGTCATATTTATTTATTTCTTCTTCATCACATTCTTCATCTAACAATGAACAAGATGATGTACATAAAATATTATCACAACAAGATACGGTTGTATCATTTGAAATAATATCATTATTTTTATTCAGGATTTTTTTTATCAGCACATATTTCTCTTTCATATTCCTCTATACGAATAAATTGGTTCCTAGTCTGGTTTATAAGAAATGTATAAAATATATAAACATGTATATATAAATGTATAAACATATATATATAAATGTATAAATATATATATATATATTTTTATTTTAATTAGAATTGTCCTACTCCGTTTAAGCATAATATAATAAATATTCCAAACAAAAAAATAATCAAATAAACACAATAATAATTATTATTATAAAAAAAAATATATATCACAATATTACAATAAATCAAATGAATAAATAAAGAAAAATATCAATTACAAAAATAAAAAAAATAAAAAAATAAATTACATTAAAAAAAATATATATATACAATTATTTTATAAAGACAAGTATTCCTTTTGCACACCTTTATGCACCTTATATATATATATATAATATATATATATAATATAATATTATATTATTTATAAGTTGAAAAACCATTCAAAAATACCTTCTCCCTAATTTAGTCTTAATTATAAATAACACATATATAAAACAAAAAAAAAAAATATATATATATATATATATATATATAACATATAAATGCCAAAAGGAATAATTTTAAAGACACATTTTTCACAAATAATTTTTTTAATATTTCAAAAAAATAAAATAAGAAAAAAAAAAAAAGAAATTATATATATATATATATTTATATATATATATAAATTTTTATTTCAGTACAATTTAAATGTTTTTATAAATAAAAATAAAATCTAATTTTTCCTTAATAAATAAAAACAAATAACAATATAAGATATAAAATGTCCTTGTTTAATTATAGACAGTAAAAAAAAAAATATATAATAATAATAATAATAAATAAAAAAAAAGAATTGGGTTATATTAAAAATATATGAATAAAATAAACAATTATTTTCTTTATGATTTTAAATAAAGTTTCATTCCAAATTTGGTGTTGTCTGGCAAGGACATTTTAGATATATCAACCTGTAAATATAAAATAAAAATATATAAATAAATAAATAAATAAATATATATATATATATATATATATATATATATATATATACATACGTGTGTATTAAATAATGCTTATAAATTATATCAATGAAAAAAAATTCATATATTTTTTTTCTTTCTATTTATAAAACTTTATTTTTTTTTACCTGTGAACCTAGAGTTATTGTCACAAATTCATTATATTTGTGTGTTAAAGACAAGGCAACTTTAGTATCGTTGCTAATTTTAGTTTTTACAAAAGTATTCTTATTATCAAGATACCATATTGAAGCAACATTTATATTTGCTTTTTTTTCCATTATATTTTGAATTACTTCTACACTAATTGCATTGTCATTTATACTCTTGTTCTGGAAAAATAAATTAAGAGCTAAGGATCCATAAAAGTGTTTATTACTCGGGATTCTACAGGGAAAAAAAAAAAAAAAATATATATATATATAAATATATATATATATATATATATATATAAATATATATATATAAATATATATATATATAAATATATATATATGTATGTTCTATTTTTTAATATTACGATCTTAGGGAAAATATGTATAAATTATCTTTGTGATGCTTCGTGTATGCACCACCGAATGAATATTGCAAATTATTTATATCCATATTTCCTTCAAGCAAACCTATATACAATTAAAAGAATTAATATACATTTATATTAACACACTAATACGAAAATATAAAAAAAAAATAATAATAAAATAAAATAAACATGGTCTTGAAAAAATACAAAATTAATTTGAATATGCGTAGGTATATTCTACATAAGTGTAAATGTTCATAAGTAAAACATTTCATCACAATTTAAATATATATATATATATATATATATATATTAACAGATATAAAATGGCTACCTCCGAATTTAAAATTTCGATATTTTGGATGGGAGCTCACATGAATATATTTAAAAGCAAAATTTCTAACATTTACAGATGAAAATATGTTCATATCATCTGTTGTATATTCACTATAAACTTCAAAAGTGTCATCTTCTTTTCCATTAGTCTTGGTATATTTTCCACAAAGATTTAGGTTTTTAATAAAACCGGGCTAAAAGATTGTTAAAAATATGTATATATATATGTATGTATATATATGCATATAAATTAAATAACATTTAGATAATATTTTAACATATATCTATGAAAGTTCAAAAAAGATAAAATATAGACTTATAATATTTTATGTCTGTTCAAAGTATTGTTATTACTTCATATTTTATATCTAGCAAGCTTATTCCAGAGTTATCAAATTTTATTTCATTTTTGGAATTGTAAATATTATTTTTGAAATTGGTATATATACTATATGTGTTATTTGAAAAGGTGAAACCACTTTTTAAAAACTGAACGAAGAAAGATATAATTTTATATAAGTGCATACATTGATATATAATATATATTTATATATAAGCTTATTACATAAACATTAATGTATATTTATATATTTATTTTATTACTGGATGTTTTGAAATACTGCTGTGTTCAAGCTCAAATTTACTGGAGAGAGGAAAATCATTCTTTAATAAATCTAATCATAAAAAGGAAAAATATGTAGAATTTAAAATTGATATATTACCAAATAACCAAAGATAAATAATACATATAAATAAATAAATAAATATATATATATATATATATATATATATATATATATATATATATATATATTTATATGTATGTATGTATGTATATTAAATTATTATTATTATGATACTTCCATTTGAATTTTTTTCTTTTTTTCTATTTCTTTTTCTTTTTCCGTTTCACTTTTTTAAGTATTACCTAATGAAGGCTTATTCAATAATTTCGGAAAATCCATTTTATATAAAAATACAAATATATATTTAAAAGAAGAAAAAAAGAGTATATACAATATTATTCAAAGTTATTATAATATATATATTTTTTTATTTTCATGAATAACATGGTTTAGATAAAAATAATATTTAAAATAATGGTTTTTTTTTTTTTTTAACAAATACTTTTTTGCTGATATCATATCAGTGTAAGGATAAAAAAAAAAAAAAGAAAAAAGGAAAAAAACATATTTATATATATATATATATATATATATATTTATATTTCAAAAATTAAATATATAAATGTTCAGAAATTTTAATTTTTTCTTGTTTTCCTTTTAAGATATTTATATAGAAAATTAAATATTCAATATATACATATGTATATTATATGTATAACAAATATATTTTAATTTTTATTGGTTTATTCAAAACAATATTTTTGTCAAAATTAAAAAAAAAAAAAAAAAGAAAAGAAAAGAAAAGAAAAAAAAAAAAAACATTCTAATGTTAATTTTAAAAAATTGTGACCTAATGAAGTATTAAACATATATATATTATATACATAAAAATAATAAATATATTTTTAATATATGTATGTATATTGTATGTGCCTCTGTTTTGCTTTATGATTATTTCATTTTATTTTATTTTTTATATTATTTATATTTATTATATTTATGTTTTTTATTTTATTATATATATATAATATATATATTTTTTTTTTTCTTTATATATAATAGAAAAATAAAGATCCATACACAATGTATTTATTACATATAAATGTTTTATGCTCAGACATGGTTTTAATAACACTTTATAATAAAAAAGGGAAAATTGAATTAAAATAAGAAAAAAATAAAAATATTAAAAAGTAATAAAATAAAATAAGATATTATAATTATAAATTATAAATTATATATTATATACTATCTATTAATGATTAGAACAATTATTTTTAATTATTTAGTTTTATAAGAAAAAAAAATATAATATATATATATATATATATAATAATATATTACATATATAAATATATATATTTAGATAATAAGATCTTATTGCAATTATATAATAATTTTTATTTTATTTATTTTTTCTCATTTTTTTTAATTTCTTGCTTACATAAAATTTTTAATTTTTAATTCTTAATATATTAATATTTAATTTTTTAATTTTTTATTTTTAAGATCCTAAAAAACACACAATTGTGAATAATGAAAAATTAAGAAAGAGGAAGGAAGGAAAGAAAGAAAGAAAAAAGAAAGAAAAAAGAAAAAAGAAAAAAAAAAAAAAACATATTGAAAATTTTCATAATTTTTAATTTTTTTTTTTATTTTAAAATTATACGATTATTGTATTTTCATATGTATGAATAAATTTATCTTTATATATAAATATTTAATAATTTATTTATTTACTTTATGTTTAAGATTAAAAATAGTAATATATGTATGGTTAAGTGATGAAACTATTTTGTGAATATATAAATAAATCAATATGAAAAGAATGGATTTTCTTGTTTTATTACAAATGAAATATATATAATACCTTAATATATTATATATTTATATATATTAAAACTACACATTGATATTATATATACATATATATATATATTTATTTTTTTTTTTTTTTTTGTGTACCACCTTGTGATAATATATACGTTTGTTCTTTCATTGTATACCTTTGTGTAAGTGTATATAAATAATATAATTGTTCCCATACATACATATTATTATTATTAATATGCTTATTTGTTTATAAAAAAAAATGGAAGACATTTTAAACGAAATAATATCACTGAGCGAAAAAAAAAGGAAAGAAGAACAACTGAAAGATATGGAAGAGAAAGATAAAAAGAAGGAGAATGATCACATTGTAGATATAAAAAAAATTAGGGAAGAAAAATCGGATTATGATTTTAAGATAAGAAAAGAAAACAAAAATACAATAAAAGATATTATTTCAAATAAAAAGAAGAAATCAAGTGATAGTATAAAAGATGATAATACAAGTATATATTGTGATGCGTCAACCATATGCACAATTGATGATGATATAAATATTGAGAAAGCAAATATATTTAGTAAAATAATACATGATAAGAAAATGAATGAAGATAATTATAGTAATATTAGTAATATAAATAATAATAATAATTATTATGATGATGATATATTATATTTTAAAGATCTTGAAAACAATATTGACGAAAATACACCTTTAAAAGTAAACGGATTTAATAATAACTTAAATTCATATTTATTACATGTCAATGATATTAATACACATATTTCAAGTATATATAAAAATATTGATAAAATTAATGTTATTAAAAAAAAAATTGATTTAAATATTTATGATAATGAGAAATTATATAACAAAGTTAATGTTATCATAACTAATTCAGAAGATATAGTAAAATATATTAAATTAAAAATTAATGAACTTAATAATGAAAATAATGAATTCGAAAGAAATAGTAACATGGTCAGCGAAATTAAATTAAGAATTAATATTTTTATTGATGTTGTAAACAAATATAAAAGTTGTATTAATAAATATAAAAATATTTGTAATCAATATTATGAATATGTTAATAAAAATATTATAAAACATTATAAATTAATACATCCAAACCTAAATGATCATACCATACATAAATTATTAAAACAAAATAATAATAATGTAGAAGACTTTTTAAATATTAATAAAAATTCTTTTTATGAAAATAATATTTTTTGTACAAATGTAGAACAAATAGAAATTGAAAAAATTAAAAAAAAATATAACGAATTAAAAAATTTAGAAAATAATATATTATCCTTAAATGAATTGTATATAGAACTAGCATATGTAATTAAAAAAAGAAAAAATCTAATTAATAATATTGAAAATAATGTCTTTCAAGTTAAAGAATATACACAAGATGCTCTTAATAATATTGTGGACGCAAAAAAATATAACGCTATGATTAAACAAAGGATATTATATTTTAGTATCTTCTTATTAATTGTTGCCTTTATTATTTTATTCCCCGTCTTTTTCAACTACACAATATTTTAAAAATAAATAAATAAATAAATATATGTATATATATATATATATATATATATATTTATAATATGTGAATTTTTTTTTTTCATATTTTAAAAATATGATATTTTTTTATGGAAAAAATTAAATATCTTGTGATTTCACTTTTTTTTTTTTAAATAATAAAAAATACATATATATAATATATATATATAATATATATATGAATTTTATATATGAACCACATATTTTTTCTTATAAAAAAAAAAAAAAAAAAAAAAAAAAAAATTATGAAAACTAACACCTTTTTTTATTGTTAATATTTATTAATAAAAATAAATACATAAATATATATATATATATATATATATATGGGCGTATTCATATTTTTGAATCTACCTCTTTCTTTTTTAATCATCAAGTTGATTATATTTACTTAGGTTTATTATATAAAAATTTTTCATTATGTACAAAAAGTGCAATATATGTTAACACTGAAAAATGTACATATATAAATATAATCATATATAATATATATAGAGACACCTTGAGAAAGAATCACACAGATGTATAAATTGTGGTCAAGTAAAAACAAATAAATTTAATATATATTATGTACGTATTTAAAGCTCTGTCCATTCTTTTTTAAAAACGCACAAAATTAATACATAACATACTTATGGTATATATATTAATATAAACTGTTATTATATATACATATATATTTGTATATACAGAGGGAAAAAAAAATTGATATACATTTTAAAATGTTTCATACTCATTTCACAAATTCGAGTTATATTCATCATATATTTCTAATATAAAATTTCTTAACATAGGAGGTGTAAATATATTTCTCATAGGATCTTCATCAATCATTTGGTTTTTATAACATTCACAAACAAAACAATATAATATGCAATCAGATAGAGATGATATAAGGGTAATAAAATAAGACGAAATAATTCCGCATAATGTACCAATTATCTAAAAGAAAAAATGAAAATAAATATATTACTTAATAATATATATATATATATTTTATTTTGAATTTCTAAAGTTACAAGGGAAGCAAAAAAGGGGTTTGGAATAAAATTAGATGAATACAAATCATTATATCTTTGAAAATTATTAAAAATCTATATAAAGAAAAAATATATATATATATATTAAAATATGTATTATGTTATAATTTTTATCAAAGACTTCGTTCTTTAAATATTCTTCAAATGAACATATCATAATAACCATTTTATCATATTACATTAAATGACAAAAAGGTAATAATGAGAGTAGTAAAACATGGAAATATTATATTCAATATATAGGTTATCTACACAAGAAAGAAAAATATGCTCATATATATATATATATATATATATACATATGCATATACTTGTATTGTTTCTTTTTTTTTTCTTTCTTTTAAGTATATTCTTTGTTACTCCATGTAACGCAGCCGCAGGGGATGTTGAATTTATTAGTTTTTTACAGGACGTATCACATGCAAACAAATAATTATATGAAGATATAGACATCTATATAAAAATAATAAATACATTTCTTGTAAATTTTATGGAAACAAAAATATATATATATATATATATATATATATATTTATATTTATATTTTCCCTTTTAAATATATTATTTTTTTTATTTTAAATTTTAAAAATTTCAAAAGAAACATACTTCACAATATGCAGCTGATGTATAAGAATCGATTATCTTAGAAATAGGCTTTAAAAAAATATCTATAAAAAAAAAATATATATATATATATATATATAATATATTAGTTTTATTACAATACTTACTATGCATATATATACATATATATATATATATATATATATGTGCATGTTGTATATCTTTTATTTTTTATTTTTCTTTCTTTTACAAAAATTATGCTTTATCTTATGTATAATATGATTATAAAAAAAAGGAAGAGATAAAGTGCTATTTGTCCAAAAGAAAATAACACGTAAAGGCTTAAACAACAAATTAATAAAACTTGATAAAATCAAACTTCCCAAATGATAATTTATTATTGTTTCTAAAAAAAAAAAAAAAAAAAAAAAAAAAAAAGTTACAATATATATTATAGAGGAATATTTCTTTTTCTTTATTCAAATAATATTTATTTTATCTTTCAATCCTTCATTTTTAATATAGATTAATTACTCATAACCTTCCAGACATTATTTTGTTTTGGAAAATTCGATTTATCACTAAAATACCATACAGTGCCTTCAAAATTAAAAAGATACATACATAAATATATACATATATATATATATATATGTTCGTTATATACATTCTTATATAAAAAATTATTTATATAAAAACGAAATTGTGTATTTACCCAAATAATTTATAGTAAACTGATTTAAGTTTTGTAAAATTTCACAAATAAAAAAATAGGAATACACCCATAATCTGAAATGTATTATTAAAATATATATATATATATATATATATATATATATATATATATATATAAATGATCAATTTATTTTGTTTCTTTATTTTGATTTTATTATATTTTATGTTACATAGAAAAAAATGAAGAGCTTTTGAAATAATAAAAAAATTTTTGAAGGGGCATTATTTCACTAAAACCATTCGAATCTAATTCCATTCGCAACTAACAAAAATGAAAGGACGCAAAAATATATATATATATATGTATTTTATTTATAGATTTATTCGGGCATATTTATCAGTAACTAGCCAAATTAATTGTATTAAAAAAATTAAATTAAAAAAAAAAAAAAAGTTAAAAAAATTCTGAACAGCTAGCTGTTTCTTTCATTTCTCATTTATTTCATTTTGGCTATATTACTATAAAAAAAACTTACCCTTTTTTCGTCTACCCCTCCAGCTGTCATTATCATAATATAAATATATAACCAAACGAAAAACCAGATAAATGATATACTTGACACAATAATGGGGGAGTAAATTATATTTGTCATTTTATAGATAAAATTCAAGGTAATTCCTATTATCTGAGATGTGTACTTGTAGGTACTTTTATATATAAAAAAAATAGACAGAAAAAAAATGGATTGAATAAATATGATGATACATATAAAAATGGAAATAAAATATTGATGGGAAAAAAGGGATGTCTTGACAGGATTATATATCATATATAAATGTTTATGAATAAAATAAATGGGTAAGAAAAACATCAAAGAAACAAAGGATATTAAAAATAAATGAAAAGTTGGAGTTGATGATATATATAAGAAAAGTAAATAAAGGAAACATAATACTATAGTAGTAAAAACAAAAAGGAATATAAAAATAAAAGAGTTGTGAAGAGAAAATAAATTAACAAATGTTTTATATCTATCTGTAAATATAATATTTGCAACTTTTTCTCTTAATAATTTATCTTTAGGGTAACATATATTCATAATATTTACAGTATCATAATATGGAGAATTTAAAGAATATTCAACATACAAATTATTATTCGGGCTTTTTGTATAATCACTATATACTATATTTGTTGCACTATTTCCTCTTTTATCAATAACTATATTATTATTATTATTATTATTTTTTTTTTTATAAGAAAAAAAATAAGATTCCACAAAATATTTATTCTTATCTTTATTTTTATCTTTATTTAAATCTGCTATATCTTTTGAAACAATATTAGATGATGGACAAGACTCTAGGCATTTAGCATAGGTACTTAATATTTCAGGTTTAGGATTTTTAGGAGTAAGAGGGAAGTATAAATATGGATATTTATATAGATCATTTCCACATATTTTCCCATTGTAATTTATACCATATAATATACGACTATATTTACCATAATAAAAATAATAACATATAATAATTAATGAAATCATAAAATAAGTAACAAAGTAGTTAAAATATTTTATATCTGTTGCTAATCTTTTTTTCCCTTTTTTTTCCTCCTCAACGTTATACATATCTATGTGTTGTATATAATTCCCAGGATTACCAGAGATATACGTTAAGGGTGTTCCTAGAGGCACACGTTCATGAATATCAATATTATCATTATTTATATTATTGTTTTCATACATGTTATAATATTCCTTGTTATTTATTATTATATTGTTTCCGTTATCCACTTCTTCTAGAAGTGGTTTATATTCACGTTCTTCCATCTGGATGTAATTCATAATTATATTGTAAAATAAAAAATTAAAGTGATTTAGAATATACTGTTATATAAATAAATCAATATAAATAAATATAAATATATATATATATATATATATATATATATATATATATATATATATTTCTAGTGTAATTATTTTTTAATCAATAGAACAAAATCAATTATTCCAACCTTGCAACACAAATGAAATAATTAAAAATTAAAATGGATATGCACGTAATGATATTATATTTATATTTATTTATTTATTTTATTTTTAAAAGGAATTTGTGTCATATATTTACTATTTGTTGTTATATGATTAAGTATGTATATAACAATACTTTCCTTTTTATTCTACACAATATGATATTTTTTTTATTAAATTATATTTTTTCTTAATTTTAATTGTATGTCTACATTTTAATAAAAAATATGATTAGTCATTTTTTAATTAATAATAAATATACTTTTGGGCTTATATATACTATAAAATTTTAAGACAACTATTTATTATATACGTTAAATTAAAAATGAAAAAATAAACGTGAAAAAATAAACGTGAAAAAATAAATGTGAAAAAATAAAAGTGAAAAAATAAATGTGAAAAAATAAAAGTGAAAAAATAAAAGTGAAAAACGTTCCATTTTATTATTATTTTTTTAATGCTACTATAAACAATGCATTCAGAAAATAAGGATTGTGGTTTATTATTAAACAAGTATATAGGTAATCATTAATATATATATATATATATATATATTTATATTTATATCCTTTATGTTCTGCTTATTATGTGTGTGCAAAAAATTGTTTTTAAAAATATTTTATATTTTTGTGTGCGACTATACAGTATAAGCTTATAAAAGAATTTTTATATTTTTATTATTTTACATTTTATGTTGTGCTTATATATTTAACATATTCTAACATTAAAATGTATTTTCATTAAAAATGATTGGGACAGGTTGATATTCTTTATACAGGCATTCCTTAAACATATGTTACCTATTATTCTTTATATATTTCCTTTTTTTTTTTTTATAGTATTTATATTAAGGAAAAAACTACTAAGATAAAAAATATATCAAAAAGATACAAAAGAACAAGACAAATGTTTTTTATTCATACCACCCTTTTGTTCACAATACAAAAAAAAAAAAATAATAAAATAATAAAATAATAAAAAAATAAATAAAATAAGTATATATATATATATATATATATATATGGACATATATTTTTAAACATACATGTATTAGAAAAAACAAAAAAAAAATTAAAATATAACCTGAATTTTATAAAAATCGATATTTGTTGTTTAATATTTCTTTGAATTTAAAAATATAGCCTCCGAGAATAATGAGGATAATAAAAATTATAAGGAAAAGCGCAAAGAAAACCTCACTGTATAATTTATATTTTCTATAAAAAAAAAAAAAAAATATACATACATATATACATACATATATACATACATATATATATATACATATATACATATATACATACATACATATATCTTTTTTATACATATATATAATTAAGTACATGAAAAATATATATATATTCACAAAGCAACCTTGAAACAAGACGCTCTTGAAATATATTAATTTGGTATATCATAGATCCATGAGTCCAACTAATATTATCTATTTTGTTATTTAAGTTATATTCATTATTATAATTTGTTTTGCCGCGTAAATAATTATTTTGTTCCTTATTTTCAACCCCTGCTTTAAAAAAAATATATATACATATTTATTTATATATATGTATATTAAAACTTATAGCACAGATATATCTTATTCAATTTTTCACTTTGTGTACTTTTATAAAATTGTTTTGATGCCTGTGAAGTACTTGATGAATCATATGAAATATTGGTATCATCATTTATAATTAAAAGTTTGGTAGTTTCTTTAAACTTAAAACCATAAAATAATAATGAATAAGACCATATAGATTTCCAACAAAATGTAGGAATTTGATTATCCATAATTTTATTAGACATATTATTTGTTAATTCATATAAATTCATGTTACAGAATTTCTGTATATGTATCTTCATTTGATTTAAATCTACATATTTTTTAAAACCTAAATAAGTTATAACCTTTTTAAATTGGCCATGTAAAACAAATTTATTGTTATCTAAATTAGGTTGATAAATTCCATTAAAACTGCAAGAAGAAAGAAAACAAGGTTGTTCATAAAAAAGCTTTTTTTGTATTTTCTATACATTTCTTAAAATCATTGGATCCGATTATTCTTACTGATATATTTATATATGCCTCTTTAATTTTTTCATTAATTATTTTTTCAAAAAGACGTTTTATTATTTCATTCTTCAGAGTATTACTTATTTTATTATCATTTATTTTTTTTTCAAGACATTATTTAAATATCCCTTGTTTTTAAAATGTTCATATATATTATCCATAAGGGACATATTATTGTTTATTATTTTTAATTTAAGAACAAAATTTGAAATAAATTTATCATAACTCTCACTACTATTTAATTCGTACACGTCATTAATATTATGGTTAGGTCTATAATTATTATCATCATTTTGTGTATAATTATTATCATCATTTTGTGTATAATTGTTATCATCATTTTTTTTATAATTATTATCATCATTTTTTTTATAATTATTATCATCATTTTGTGTATAATTATTATCATCATTTTGTGTATAATTATTATCATCATTTTTTGTGTCATTTATATTTCCTATTTTATTTCCACTATTTTTCTTTAGAATGACAAATTGGCTAGTTACTAGGTTGTACGTAGGCAATGTTATTTTCATTTCATACGGATAAGGTAAACATGGATTTTGTACAAGCATTATAGTATCTTCTTTTGAGTGTCTGTTAAAACTTTTGATTGTTTTTATAAAATTTTCCATATCATAAGGTTTTTCATCATAAATATTGTATGTATAATCATATATATTTGTTAAAGGAGAATATGGATAATCGTTTTGTGAATGTATATATTTTACAATTTCTTGTAATAATATATTCGAAATGTTTTTATATGATTTATTTGAATTATTTATATTTCCTTTTGCATAATTTCCTTTTTTTTTTTTTGGATTTGTATGAATATATTTTTGTTGAAAATTATTATAAGGATAATTTCTTTTGTTAACATCATAATTTATATTCTCATAATTATGATGATTATAATTTTCTTTATTGTTATTTATTATTTTTTTTGGTTGAATAAAAAAACCAATTATAATTTGGTAAGTTGTTATAAAAATAATCATTGATATAATCATCATAATAATTTTCAAGTTGTAATATATTCTTTATATTTATTATGCTCAACTTTTTTATTATTTCTAGACATAAATATATATTTACTCTAAATAATGAGTCTATTCAATCCATATCCTATAAAAGAATGCGAATATAATCTTATTAATATATTATTTAACAAAATTGAATTATAATTTTCTAAGATATTATGATCTATAGGATAGAATGTAATTTGAGTAGATGATCCTCCTAAGTCTATTGCACCATATATATTAGTAGGTTTAGAAAAAATACTATTTAATAAATTATTTACAGCTAGCCATCCATAAATACCTTCTTCTTCTCCAGATAAAATTCTTGCATATTCATTTAAAAAAATAAAATGGATTATAATTATCATTTAATAATATATTTTTTATATATTTCATTCTTAAATTTCTATCTTCTTGTTTTAAATTTCTCATTCCTCCTGTTGCTTGAAAATAAAATGGATATGATTTCCATTTTTGTTTATTATATACATAAATTTTTTTCTCTATTAAATGATCAATAACTTTATTAATTAAATATATTAATATATCTTTTATCTCATTATAAGAAATAGTAGAGATACTCTTTTTTACATTAGCATTAAATATTTCCTTCAATTCTATTAAATTATTTTCTTCTTTCTTAGTACTTAATTCATATTCTCTTTTTTTCCATTCAAATAAATGGATTCGAGTTCCATTCGATCCAGCATCTATAATAATTCCATACTCTTTTTCATTTTGTAAATAGGATAAAAATATATGTTTTTTATAACAAAAGTAAATTAACCATATTATTATTAGTAGGCATATAAGACACAAAAATAATCTTTCCTTAATTTTTTTTTCTTTTTTTTCCCCCTCAATATCTTTCAATTTTTTTATCCTTTCTTATGCTTATATGAGTTTCCTTTTTTTTTTTTTTTTCTATCAAAGGTGTTCCGATTAAGTTCTCCATTTTGTATCTAATATAACAATAAGAAAAAAAAAAAAAAAAAAAAAAAAAATATTGTGTCCTTCAAAAAAATATCCTTAAGCTACTAGA